>NC_064927.1:248525455-248826907 GCF_023897955.1 Schistocerca gregaria | reverse complement strand
GGTGTTTAACGTCCCGTCGACAACGAGGTCATTAGAGACGGAGCACAAGCTCGGGGTAGGGAAGGATGGGGGAGGAAATTGGCCGTGCCCTTTCAAAGGAACCATCCTGGCATTTGCCTGGAGTGATCTGGGGAAATCATGGGAAACCTAAATCAGGATGGCCAGACGCGGGATTGAACTGTCGTCCTTCCGAATGCGAGTCCAGTGTGCTAACCACTGTGCCACCTCACTCGGTTGGCCGCAGGTGATACAAGAGCCTTCTATAGAGCTGCAACAACACTGAGGCATTACCATAAAGATGTTTATGAAATCACATTATGTGATTGGTTGAGACAGGTGTATGAATGAAGCCACTGTGCTCCATCCTCTGCAATTATCAGGGATCTACTTACACTATAATGTTTGATACACAACAATAGTACAGAAAGTTTGCAAAAGTGCAGAGCCATGTACATGAACTTACCAAAGTAAACTACTAATTAACATAAGAAACTGATCCTAACAAATCAAGCCTGCCATTTCTGTGTAGAGGAACGCTGACTGACCTCCATTGCAGGCAGCACCAGTGAAGGGCCAGGCTTCAGCAGGACTTGTGGTAAAACATCCAAGAAGGTGCAAACCATTGGTATCCATTTCACAAATTAACTAGATTTTTTGATGAAGTCAATTGAACCTGTCGTCAGTTGTATTAATTATGCCATCATTCTCATTAACCAGCAGCAGTGTATCATCAACATGCCTAAAGTATTACACTATCAAATACCAAAGGGGTTAGTAGACCTCCCAGTTAAAAATGTAGCCTATGTAACTTCCAGCTAGTTACTTCTTTTTTGATAAATAAGTCTCTAATATTACTTTGTATAATTACCACCTCACCTGATGTCTGAAATGTTATTTGGTGTTTTAAGGGACACTGCTGGCAGAACAGCTAATGAAACAAGGGTAAGCAGTAATGAGAAAATTCTAGATCTAATAGGTCAATCAGAATGCAGTAATATAAGCAGGGAACAGATCTTTAACTGCTATCCAACAGTGGTTAATTTGACAAATACTGTGTTTAATAAACAAGAAAAAAATATTGGTAGGCAAAGGTTTGAAGCACAATTCGAACACAAGACCAGGAAATAGAGCTATCAGCAATACACTTCTGAAAGTGAAATATGCAATTGACACTTTAAAGGTTTCAGAACTTGAACAAAGTAAAATTGCTGTAGCAGTGAATAAAATCATTATGCATGAATCCAGTAGACCTACCTCTATGAAAAATATTTGTAGATAATACTAACCGCAAGCTTAATGACGACAGTGCTATCATTATGAGGTCAGATAAAGGGAAGTCAGTGGTGACAGTTTAGTGATTAGAGAATTTCTGTGTAAATTATAGAACCACTCAGCCTTCTACTGTTTCAAACACACAATATTCTAGATACGAGTGTGGGGTGGTAAAATCCTACCTACTGCACATCATGTTTGTGTGTGCAGATTTAAAATCAGTCGCAGGAAGAAAGTAGATGCGGTGGTCGAACGGCACTGACAAGTACCTATCGGGCAATCCATATATGTGTTGGTGAGTGTGTATGGAAGAACCATGGAATATATATGCAGTTTTGTGCTTATTGTGTCACTGACTACTCTTTATGTGAAACATGAACAGTTGAAAAAGTACTCATGTAGGCTCTTGACTCTGTCTTGGTAAGGCGTTTTCTTCAATCTTCTTTTCTGAAAGTCATGGTGTCTAAGCAGACTTTCTTTCGAATGTAAATCAATTTATTTCACTAGTGGAAAGAGGCTTGAAAGTTCCTGTGCCTAGCATTATTTGATAGAGAAGAAATCAAAAGAGTTTCCAACAGCTGGCTATCCAGTAAAGAAGAGTGGCTGCAAAACCCAAGTAAGTCATCTTGTAAAGAAGTGGAATGTGGTTTGGGGAAATAAATCAGTATAACCCAGATCCACACTCACACTTTAAGTCACCAAACCTTAGAACAGTAGAGAAGGATGAAAATGTCACCATGGTTAAAAAAAATTTTCAATGGAAACAATATCACAAGAATATGTAGAGATTTAACATAAGAAGCAAATAAAAAACTGAACGATAAGTTAAAAACATATAACGCAATCTTTTCACTCAGAGGATTACAGCAACTCACGGTAATGAATCCATGCACCCCTATCCTTATGACACAGATTAAGGCGCATAAAGATTCATCGTCAATGGAAGGGAAGAGTAGAGGGGGCTGTAGATGTTCAATAAAGTCTCTAAGAAGCGTCTTAATTTCTGAAAGAAACACTATCAGTCAGAGGGAAATTTTCAATCAAAAGTAGTTACCGGTACGAATTAACCAAGAACATTATTAATGTACATGCTGCAGAAGATGTGAAACTTGTATCTCCAGATATGGTGAACTTTCATATGAATGTACCAGTTCCCAGTACTATTGGAATTATTAAGGAAAATTTATGTCAGTAGAGGAGGCTGCCGAATGATGAAATTAGTGAATTTACTGATCTGTTTTTGCTCTTTTTGAAGAAGAATTACTTTAAGGTAAGTGGAGAAATGTATCTTGAAATGATGAGCTTAGCACAGGGAGCTCCACATCCGGATTACTTGTCAACGTATTCATCAATTATCTTGAAACAAGTTTTTTAATGAAAATCCAGGTCTAGCAGTAAAGACAGTGCACTACTTTAGATATTATGATGATGATGATGATGATGCACTGCTGCTGGTTAATGGCATCAATGATGTAATTCATGCAATTGAAGACAAGCTAAATGGACTACTTCAAAAATTCTAGTTCACTTGAAAAATGGAAACCAATGACTCCATTAACTTCATAGACTTAAACATCAGGAATGATAATGAGAAACACAGCTCAGGATTTTCAGAAAAAATATTTATACTGGTATTATTATTAGCTACCTTTCAAATCACCCAAATTTGCATAAGAATGCCTTCTTTTATTTGTCTATTAACCATCTTCTTAAGCTCCCATTCTCTCCAGCTAAATAATGAAAAAGAACTCTGCACTATTCAACACATTGCCAGGACAAGCAACCCCCACCCCCCACACTTGTCCCAAAAAAAATATGTACATAAAATTTATAAAAAGATTGTAAAAAAAGTACCAGAATGTGAGTTAAATTGTAGAAGCAACAAAATGGAAGATACAGATAACAAATACATTTACTTGACATACTATGGCACATTTAGCACAAATATAGCATTGGTTTTCAGAAAACAAAACATAAAGTCTTCCTTCTCAACTATAAACAGTCTTAGGCATATTTTGGGTTGATGTGGTTGGTAACATAAATATGCATCATGAATCAGGTGTGTACAAAATGGAATATCCAGACTGTGACACCTGTTATGTGGGACAGACAGTTAGAAGATTTGAGATCAGATTTGTCAAGTATGTAGCTTTGGATATCGGGGATATAATTGAGAGAGTCAACTTCACTGCCCACTGGGTTGAGAGCGAACACACCCTCCCCTCTCTAAGATAGGATGTCAAGCTGTTGCATTCGCTGAGAAAGGCAGATTCATGGACCTTCTTGAGAACATGGAGATATACTGCTGTGTGGGGTCATCCAGCATTGATGTGCTCAATGAGGAGATGTTGGTGAAGAGAAGCTGGTTTTGGGAGTTCTTCTACGATCTCCTGCTATGGGGCAAGAGACGTCACAACCAAGGAGTGATTTAATATGGGAATTTTGCCCTGCCTTTAAAAATACTTAGCATGGTAGTATGTAAGAACATAGATTATTATTATTATTATTTCTTTCTTATCTCAGACGTTATGTCTGGTCTAAAGTAGAAAGTGACGTGGACCTTGATCAAGCATGACTTCCTTTTAACTGTACGGTATGTGTTATATTGCATTTAGGAACTTTCGGGTAATTGAACATGTATCAATAATTACGGATTTCTGTAGTTGTATATATAAGTTTGGATGTAGCTGTATTGCATTGATGTACTGGTGGATATTGTGTGGTATGACTCCTGTAGTTGATAGTATAAATGGTATAATGTCAACTTAATCCTGATGCCACATTTCCTTGACTTCCTCAGCCAGTTGGATGTATTTTTCAATTTTTTCTCCTGTTTTCTTTTGTATATTTGTTGTATTGGGTATGGATATTTCGATTAGTTGTGTTAATTTCTTCTTTTTATTGGTGAGTATGCTGTCAGGTTTGTGATGTGGTGTTGTTTTATCTGTTATAATGGTTCTGTTCCAGTATAATTTGTATTCATCATTCTCCAGTACATTTTGTGGTGCATACTTGTATGTGGGAACATGTTATTTTATAAGTTTATGTTGTAAGGCAAGCTGTTGATGTATTATTTTTGCTACATTGTCACGTCTTCTGAGGTATTCTGTATTTGCTCGTATTGTACATCCGCTTGTGATATGATCTACTGTTTCTATTTGTTGTTTGCAAAGTCTGCATTTATCTGTTGTGGTACTGGGATCTTTAATAATATGCTTGCTGTAATATCTGGTGTTTATTGTTTGATCCTGTATTGCAATCATGAATCCTTTCATCTCACTGTATATATTGCCTTTTCTTAGCCATGTGTTGGATGCGTCTTGATTGATGTGTGGCTGTGTTAGATGATACGGGTGCTTGCCATGTAGTGTTTTCTTTTTCCAATTTACTTTCTTTGTATCTGTTGATGCTATGTGATCTAAAGGGTTGTAGAAGTGTTTATGAAATTGCATTGCTGTAGCCGATGTATTTATGTGAGTGATTGCTTTGTGTATTTTGCTAGTTTCTGCTCGTTCTATAAAGAATTTTCTTAAAATGTCTACCTGTCCATAATATAGGTTTTTTATGTTGATGAATCCCCTTCCTCCTTCCTTTCTGCTTAATGTGAATCTTTCTGTTGCTGAATGTATGTGATGTATTCTATATTTGTGGCATTGTGATCGTGTAAGTGTATTGAGTGCTTCTAGGTCTGTGTTACTCCATTTCACTACTCCAAATGAGTAGGTCAATATTGGTATAGCATTAGTATTTATAGCTTTTGTCTTGTTTCTTGCTGTCTGTTCTGTTGTCAGTGTTTTTGTTAGTCTTTGTCTATATTTTTCTTTTAGTTCTTCTTCAATATTTCTATAATCTATTCCTATTTTTTGTCTTTATCCTAGATATTTATAGGCATCTGTTTTTTCCATTGCTTCTATGAAGTCACTGTGGTTATCCAATATGTAATCTTGTTTAGTGTGTTTTCCCTTGATTATGCTATTTTTCTTACATTTGTCTGTTCCAAAAGCCATATTTATATCATTGCTGAATACTTCTGTTATCTTTAGTAATTGGTTGAGTTGTTGATTTGTTGCTGCCAGTAGTTTTAGATCATCCATGTATAGCAAATGTGTGATTTTGTGTGGGTATGTTCCAGTAATATTATATCCATAATTTGTATTATTTAGCATGTTGGATAGTGGGTTCAGAGCAAGGCAGATCAAGAAAGGACTTAATGAGTCTCCTTGGTATATTCCACACTTTGTCTGTATTGGCTGTGATGTGATATTATTTGAATTTGTTTGGATATTAAGTGTGGTCTTCCAATTTTTCATTACTATGTTTAGAAACTGTATCAATTTAGGATCTACTTTGTATATTTCCAATATTTGTAGTAACCATGAGTGGGGTACACTATCAAAAGCTTTTCAGTAATCAATGTATGCGTAGTGTAGCGACCTTTGTTTAGTTTTAGCTTGATATGTTACCTCTGCATCTATTATCAGTTGCTCTTTACATCCTCGTGCTCCTTTGCAACAGCCTTTTTGTTCTTCATTTATAATTTTGTTCTGTGTTGTATGTATCATTAATTTCTGTGTAATGACTGAAGTTAATATTTTGTATATTGTTGGTAGGCACGTTATGGGGTGGTATTTAGCTGGGTTTGCTGTGTCTGCTTGATCTTTAGGTTTCATATAAGTTATTCCATGTGTAAGTGTATCAGGGAATGTGTATGGGTCTGCAATGTAACTGTTAAATAATTTAGTTAGATGTGAATGTGTTGAGGTGAACTTCTTTAGCCAGAAATTTGCTATTTTATCTTTTCCAGGGGCTTTCCAATTGTGAATAGAATTAATTGCTGTGGTGACTTCATGTTGCAAAATTATCACTTCAGGCATTTAGGCATTTGTGGTATCATCTTGTATGTGTCTGTTATTATTATTATTATTATTATTATTATTATTATTACAACTAGTGGATCATTTTGTCTTCTATTTTTTTGGTATTATCCAATGCTACATCTATTTTATGATGAAACAAGTAAATGACTATTCAATTTTAGCCTTAAAGGCTAGATATAATGGTAGTTTGTTTTATTGTTTTTTCTGAAAACGGTGTAATGCAGTTGAAGCTACATCATACATGTATGCATGAAATATTATGCCAGCAGAGGGCAGTTACATGTTTCATTAAATGTACCTGGTCAAATCGGCCTTCCATGTTGATCATTATTTTATTGGGATGTTAATAGATATTCATAAAAATTGTTTGTAAGGACTTTTATATTTTTTTATATTAAATATTTAGTGGATCACATAACCACTATGATATGAATGACTATGTTAGGTTTTAGCTATTGACAAATGTCAAATTAGTATATAACTATACTTCATCAAGACAATCTTTAAGTAAATCTTTTTAATTTTTCTGTCTAAAGTGATGTAACAATATATGTATAAAACTGTTGTATGAACCTATTAATGATCCTTTGCATAGGTTTTGGTAGTCACTTCACCGTTAAGACATGAGCAAGCACATTGTAAGTTGGCATTTCTTGAATATTATAAAGTGATATGCAAATATGCTTGATGATTTTAGATATCAAATATATATTGAAATGAAACTCTGTTAGTTAATTTGTAACACGGAGGGCAGTACTTTCACTACATAATGTAAACTAAGATTGCTCTACTTGCTGTACACAATCACTTCAGTTTCCTTTTGCCTATACACCAGTACAATCATATGGTGACATGTATTGCCACAAGTTTGTTGGGTCAGTATATTGATCAGAATGGGCAGCTGCTACTGGATAGCAAGATGTTTTACTTATTTTTCTATGTAGAGTAAATTAATTCTGATTCTGTTTCCTTGTAGTTTAGCACTGAAGATGGCTATTTATAGCCAAATCTGGATATGCTAGAGCAATAAAAACTAACAGGATCATGACTTATTGATGTGTGCCTCTCCTTTCTTAGAATATGTTCTAATATTCTACAACAAATCAATGTCCAAGACACTGGACTGTAATTTTGTGGATCACTTCTGCCTCACTTCTCGTAGCTGCGTGTGACTGGCACTTTCTTTCAACCACTAAGCACAATTTTTTGTTCAAGTGATCTACAGCAGATTATTATTAACAGAAGGAGTAGCTTAGCTGCAAATCTGGTACAGAATTTGTAGAATCTGACAGAAGCTTTGTTCAAATTTATCAGTTTCAAACACCACTGATGCTACTATCTATTTTGCTTATGTATGCAGTGGTAGGAGAGTTAAATTGGGGAAATAGTCCTGTAATTTTCTTCTGTAAAGGTACGTTTGGAAAGGGAGTTCGGCATTTCTGCTTCTCCTTTGTTACCCACAATTTCAGTATCTTCCTAATACATGAGTGTCTGGACACTAACTTTGAAGCCACTACAAATGTTTATACATGACAGGAATTTCTATGGGTTTTGTGAGAGATCTTTTGATCATATTCTTCACACATTTCCTTCTTGACAGCTAGACACATTTCATTCAGCACACCGAGCAATGCTGTGCAGGGGTTAGCACACTGGACTTGCATTTGGGAGGATGATAGTACAAATACATATCCAGCCATCCAGATTTAGGTGTTCCATGATTTCTCTAAGTCACTCCAGACAAATTCCATGATGCTCCCTTTGAATGGTCATGACTTTCCCCATCCAGAAAACAGTCCATACTAGTGCCCTGTTTCTAATGTTCTCAATGTCGACAGGATGTTAAACTCCAATCTTCCTACCTTCAGCATCTCTCTCTCTATGGCCCTATGCTTTGTTTTGAATGTATTATGCAGAATTTGCTGTTTCTTTACAAGTCACTTTACAGTGACTGCCTGCCATGGGTGGTTCCCTTGTCATTATGAACTGCTTTACTAGATATCTACACAGGGCCGATTGTGGTGCTCTGATTTGGAGCAGATGGAAGGTCTAAGCCAGAGGCTCAGACAATTCTGTGATGGTACTGAATGCTAATTTCTTGACCTCAGCTATCAGGTAGAGAACTCTAGGGTTCCACTTATTAGGTCAGGTGTTCACTACATGCAAGAGGAACCCACTTTGGTATCAGATATGAATTGTCTGCCAGAATTGAAGATAAATGAGCCATATTTTCAGAGAATCCTCACCCTCACAACTCAGATATATAAAAGGTTAATATGATATTAATAAACTGCAGGAGCCTCCATGGAAAGGTCCCAGAAATAATATCATTTATTGAAGGATATAATGCCTAGATAGTATTAGGAACAGAAAATTGGTTGAAACTGGAAGTGAATAGCAATAAAATCCTAAATACAGATTACAACATTTATTGTGAGACTAAGTTACCTGCCAATGGTGGTGGCATATTTATTCCAGTAAAGAATTCATTAATATCTAGTGAGCTTATCAATGAATTCCAAATGTGAATTAATTTGGATGGTGTTAGGCATCAAAAACTGGTCAAAAATTATAATGGGATGCTTTTATAGACCACCTGGGTCAGAAGCTGTGGTGGTAAAAAGCACTTCATAGAGAACTTGCAGTATATCATTAATACCTTTCCAGATCATGCCACTGTAATAGAGGATGACTTCAACTTGCCAGGTATGAACTGGGAGTCATGCTATCAAAAATGGAGCCAGACACAGGGATATGTATGACATTATAGTGAACACTCTGCCTGAAAATTACTTTTAGCAGGTAATTAAAGAACCAACTTCTGAAGGTAATGTCTTAGCCCTCCCAGCAGCAAACAGACTTGAAATTATTGAACTAGTTAACACAGAGCACAGATGCTCAACCCCTCTATCACAATCAACTGGTTTATCACCATAGCTTTATAAGTTGATCTTTCAAAACTTTGTCCTAAACATGCTTTTAAATGAGCTGCTTTTCTAAAATACTAATTTGTTGATGATGAGTGTTCTGCACAGTATTTGTAAGCTGTAAATTGGAAAACACTGTCTCCATCTTTTTTGGTTCCATCTGCTTTTTATCGCCTTTAATGCTCGTGCCATGCAACAGCCTTTCCTGCAGTTCCTACTCGTGAACTGTAACGTGGCATGTTGTTAGCAGGGGTTGAGGTGGGTGAGGAGAGTGCACAGGGTTTGCTGTGGAATAAGGTGGGGTGTGCAGTACATGGGGCAACAAGCTCCACTTCTTGTAGGCAACACAGACCTCTGTTTTCAAGCTTCCAACAATAATGTGCTGATGTAGGTAATGAACAGTTAAATACTTTGTATTATCAAAACTGAGTTTGCTGTTTGTATTGACATGTTTAATAACCACTTCATCACTCATTTTTGAAAGAACCACAATCAAAATATTGCAACAATAGACACACACAGGACACCACAGCTCAGCAACATTGTGGCCAACAGCAGTGAATACTAGGCTGTACAACTAGCAATAAATATCTCCAAACCACTGTGGTGTAAAGTCTTCCAACCACTGATGAGTGTCACCTAACAGAGATAGGGAATCTACATGCCAAGTTATAGTTCTCACTTAGTAATGGGTTTGTGAAAAATAAGTGGAGCTAAACGCAGGGAAACTATAGCACTGTCATGGTGAGTGTGAAGAATAACTTTTTGTTACAGTGCATAAATGTAGATGTACATGTTTGATTTGAAAAGCTGTTTTAGCCATCCCTAAACTGGGGAATATCAAATGCCATTTTAGAACAGTTCACAAAGACTCCAAATTGGTTGTAGCTGTTGGGAGTGAGCGAGGAGAAAGAAACTTTCTAATCTTAAAAGTAAATTACAATCACAGCAGTCATTTGTTGTAACACCTGTACAAAGAAGTCTGTCATAAAAAAAGCACTACTTTGTATTTCAGAAGTACTGATGAAACATGCAAAATCATTTGATGACTGCACAGATGTTAAGGAGTCTGGGAACTATTGAGTCCTTGTTATTCACATATAAAAACATGTCAGAGACAATATCAAGTCATCAGTGACATTCTTCTGTCAAGATCTGCTACAACAAGAAAAATGGAATTAATGATGAAAAACAGAACTGAACTGAAATCCTGAAATCGAAGTTACATGAGTCAGTAGATGGAGTCATTACAATTTTTGTACAGCTGATATTTCTCAGATTTTGGTGTAGAAGAAAGCTTCCTTACAATTTTGACCTTCGAAAGACACTACATGAAGAGAAGATTTCTACAATGTATTCAGATCCTTCATTTCAGAATGTGATTTGCCAATTCAAAAATTTGGGTCTGTTACTACTGATGGAGTGTCTTGCATGGTAAGCAAACACAATGCACGTTACCTTGTGTGTGAACAATAGATCTTTCCCATCTTTCTTTTCAGTATCACTGTTCTGTGCATTAGCAAGTGTTTTGTGGACATATTTTGAAAATGGATGATCTGGTTGGTGCCAATGTTAAGGCAGTTCATACAGTGGAATTCTGGGCATCACATGGAATATAATCATGTGTATATATTTTGTAATTCTTGTATGTGTGTGTGATAAGTTATGTTCTGGACATTTATACATAAATAAATGAAAATTTTGAAAATCGCAAATGTTATGACTATTGTCACAAAAAATTGTGAATTCAGCTTGCTCACAATCACTACAGAGAAGAAAGTTTAAGAGTGCTGTTAGAAGAACTGGATAGCCGGTATGGAGACTTGTTATTTTGCACATCAAAGTTCAATGGCTTAGTGTAGGTATGATTCTAAACAGGCTTAGATAACTACTACCAGAAATAAATCTTTTGTGTTCAAAAGGGAGGAAGATTAATCACAGCTGTAACATTTGAGCGGGATGTTGGATCTGGCATTTGTAACTAATATGACGGTTAAACTAAATGAGTTAAACAAAGAACTCCAAGTAAAACACAAACTGTTATAACTCTTGTGTCTTCTATAAAGTGTTTCATAGAAAAACTTGACATTTGGGGAGCTCATTACTGAAAGTAAATGTAAAATACTTACGCCAAATACAGTCAGAACTGTTGGATCAAGAAACATCACTGGATCAAGAAGCTGCAAAGAACTATAAAACTAACCTGACAGCACTGAAGACAGAGTTTGAAAATTGATTTTCAGACTTCAAGCTATTTGAGTCTATTGTAGCTTTCACAGATCAGCCTCTCCACAAAGTGGATGTGGTTGATATTTCAAGTAAAATGAGTACCCTTTTCTCTTGTAGTGAGACTGAATTTGAAGAGGAAATAATTTGATATCAAAATGACATTTGCTTAAAGTCAGAAGACAATGAAGATAACTTTTGGAAATCAGTGTGTGTAAAAACTGACACTAACATTGTAAAAGTGGGATTGTGTGTTTTATCATTTCTTTGGATCAACTTTGCTACATGAGGCAGCGTTTCCAATGATGAACATAATGGAATCGAAGTGTTATTATGAAATGACTGATCATCTTCTTTCAGATTGTGTAAGGTTCACTCTGACAAAGTATTCACCAAATTATAATAAACATCCAATGATATGCAAAGCTAGGTATCTCACTAAACTTTTTTCAACATTTATGATGGTGTATATTTCAATTTGTTTCACTTGTGTAATGTCAAGTAGTAGGTGCACAACTTTTGTTTGAGAGAAAATTACCTTTTATGTATTCTGTGTAATTAAAATGATTAATTTCAAATGCAATGTTGTTTTGTGGTTAACTCTTTATTAATTAAATCAGCATATCTCTAAATGGACTAAATTACATGCAGTAGATCTCAAGGCTAAAGAGAAAGGTATCATTGACCATAAGGGTTTCATGGCAATTATGACAATATGTATTACAAGAAATATCAATAAAGGTACAAAAACATTTTTGCTTAGCAAGAGTGACAGGATACAATTTACAGAGTATATAAGTTATCAACATCAAATATCCAGTGTTGGCGACAAAGATGTGGAGCACAAATGGAAAAAGCTCAAAACTATCATGCAATATGCCTTACACAAGATGATTCTGAGCACTGTTTTAACACACCCACTGTGCTTTAACAACCATGTTAGAAAATTGGTACATAAATAAAGAGAGCTTCATGACAGATCCAAAAGAAGTCAAAATTTAGCTGACAAACATAACCAGAATGAAGCAAAAATGAGCATACAGAGAGTATTGAGATAATTGTTCAAAGACTTTAAAAGTAAAATTTCCACTGATCTAATTAACCATGAACTTTGCTGATGATGTGGAGACTCACATGCCTCAGCAATACAGATAGCCATATTTTGGGTGCAGTTGAGAGGAAACTACAGCATAAAATTTTCCTGAGGGTGTGCAATTCTACTGCATGGTTAAATGATGACGACTTCCTGTCGGGTAAAATATTCTTGAGGTAATAGTCCCCCATTTGGATCTCCAGGTGGGGACTACTCAGAAGGATGTTGATTAGATTAGATTAGATTAGATTAATACTTGTTCCATAGATCATGAATACGACACTTCGTAATGATGTGGAACGTGTCAGGTTAATAAAAGATGTCTGTACAAGAAATTACATTACACAAAATATTGCATGACACTAATGATTAAGTTTTTTTTTTTTTTTTTTTTTTTTTTTTACTTACTTTATATCTAAAAATTCAGCCAATGAGTAGAAGGAGTTGTCATCTAGAAATTCTTTTAATTTATTTTTAAATGTTAGTTGGCTATCTGTCAGGCTTTTGATGCTGTTTGGTAGGTGCCCAAAGACTTTTGTGGCAGCATAATTTACCCCTTTCTGTGCCAAAGTCAGATTTAACCCTGCATAGTGAAGATCATCCTTTCTCCTGGTGTTATAGGTATGCACACTGCTATTACTTTTGAATTGGGTTGGATTATTATCAACAAATTTCATAAGGGAATATATATACTGTGAGGTTACTGTGAGGATCCCTAGATCCTTAAATAGATGTCTGCAGGATGACCGTGGGTGGGCTCCAGCAATTATTCTGCTTACACGTTTTTGTGCAATGAATACTTTTCTACTCAACGATGAATTACCCCAGAATATGATGCCATACGAAAGCAGTGAATGAAAGTAGGCATAGTAAGCTAATTTACTGAGATTCTTATCACCAAAATTTGCAATAACCCTAATAGCATACGTAGCTGAACTCAGACGTTTCAGCAGACCATCAATGTGTTGCTTCCAGTTTAACCTCTCATCAATGGACACACCTAAAAATTTTGAAAATTCTACCTTAGCTACAGACTTCTGTTCAAATTCTATATTTATTACTGGAGTTTTGCCATTTACTGTACGGAACTGTATATACTGTGTTTTATCAAAATTTAAAGAGAGTCCGTTTGCTGAGAACCACTTAATAATTTTGTGAAAAACATCATTTACAATTACATCACTTAGTTCTTGGTTTTTGGATGTTATTACTATACTTGTATCATCAGCAAAAAGAACTAACTTTGCATCTTCATCAATGTGGAATGGTAAGTCATTAATGTATATCAAGAACAGTAAAGGACCTAAGACCGAACCCTGTGGGACCCCGTGCTTGATAGCACCCCAGTTTGAGGAATCAGCTGTTTTAACATTACACGAACCACTTATTTCAACTTTCTGCATTCTTCCAGTTAAGTATGAATTAAACCATTTGTGCACTGCCCCACTCAAACCATAATGATTTAGCTTATCTAAAAGAATTCCATGATTTACACAATCAAAGGCCTTTGAGAGATCACAAAAAATACCAATGGGTGATGTCCGGTTATTCAGAGCATTTAATATTTGATCAGTGAAAGCATATATAGCATTTTCTGTTGAAAAGCCTTTCTGAAAACCAAACTGACATTTTGTTAGTACTTTATTTTTACAAATATGGGAGGCTACTCTTGAATACATTACTTTCTCAAAAATTTTTGATAGAGCTGTCAGAAGAGAGATTGGGCGGTAGTTGTTGACATCCGACATATCCCCCTTTTTATGCAATGGTTTTACAATGGCATATTTCAGTCTATCAGGGAAAACACCCTGCTCCAAAGAGCTATTACATACGTGGCTGAGAATTCTACTTATCTGTGGGGAACAAGCTTTAAGTACTTTGCTGGAAATGCCATCAATTCCGTAAGAGCTTTTACTTTTCAGTGAGTTTATTATTTTACTGATTTCAGAGGGAGAGGTTGGTGGAATTACAGCTGTTTCAAACTGTGCAGGTATGGCCTCTTCTATTAATAGCCTTGCCTCTTCTAGTGAAGATCTAGATCCTATTTTCTCCACAACATTTAAAAAATGATTATTCAAAATATTTTCAATTTCTGATTGTTTGTTAGTGCACTTGTCATTCAATTTTATTGCACTAAAGTCTTCCTGTGCTCTTGGTTGCCCTGTTTCCCTTTCAATAATATTCCAAATTGCTTTAATTTTATTATCAGAGTTACTGATCTCAGACATGATACACATGCTTCTGGACTTTTTAATAACTTTTCTTAGTACCGCACAATAGTTTTTATAATATTGAACAATTTCGGGGTCAGTACTCCATCTTGCTGTTAGATACAGTTCTCTTTTGCGGTTGCAAGATATTCTTATTCCTTTAGTTAGCCAAGGTTTTTTATATGTTTTCTTGGAATTATGTTTAACTATTTTCTTGGGAAAACAATTTTCAAATACCGTTAAAAATGTATTGTGAAATAAGTTATATTTCAAGTTTGCATCGGGTTCCTTATACACTTCATCCCAGTCTAGCTGCTGTAGGCTTTCCCTAAAGTTTGCAATATTTATATTGTTAATTGAACGCACTGCTTTGAAAGTCTGATTTATTATACTGCATGGAGCTATGTCATGTACTGTAACAAGCTGTGCACTATGATCTGAAAGACCATTCTCAACAGGATAAGCATTTATGTCCTTAAACTTATCTTGGTCTATAAAAAAGTTATCTATCAATGTACTGCTGTTCTTTGTTATCCGAGTAGGAAAATCAATGACGGAGCTCAAATTGAAAGAACTGAGTAATACTAAAAGGTCATTCTTCCTATTACACTCTTTCAGGGAATCAACATTGAAATCCCCACAAATGATAATTTGCTTCCCCCTGTCTGACAGATAGCACAACAAAGCATCCAAGTTTTCCAGAAATAGCTGGAAATTCCCTGAGGGGGACCTATACACTGTTACAATTATGAAAGTGCCATCCTTTAGTTTAAGTTCAGTGGCACATGCTTCCATATGTTGCTCTACACAAAATTTTTTAGTTTCTAAATTTTTTGCACTGTGGAAGCTTTTGACATATATGGCAACTCCTCCTCTCATCATATTATCTCTACTTACATGTGCAGCTAATTTGTACCCATTGATGCTAACCTTTTGCATATCAGTGACAATGTGATGCTCAGACAGGCATAGTACATCTATTACATTCTCAGTTTCTATATCTTCTAAACAAAGCAGAAGCTCATCAATTTTATTGTTCAATCCCCCAATATTTTGATGAAATATACTAACATTTTTCATTTTACTTTTGCAACTATCTTGAACTTTTTTGACATCTTTAGTACTTGCATGGCTGAGTTTCCCACTGGACACTGATCTTACACTAAAAAAGAGTTTCCACCATGAGATGTAGTTCCTCCCCCCTTTAAATTTCCTGCTATCAGCCCAGCCAGTTTACCCTTCCCTTTCCTGTTGAGGTGTAGGCCATGTCTAGTATAGTCCCACCTACAGAGTGAATCAACACGAACCACACCAATGTGTGACCCCGCACCAGATCCAAGTAGCCGTTCCAACTCCAAATTAACTCTCCTGACAGAAGAGGTCAAATGAGGTCGGTCGTGGCGCTCCAGAACCGACACAAACCCAACACTGGTATGATTCGATGCCGATGCAATCTTTGCCAGGTCACACTCTATGCTGTACCCCGGATCTCTGTCAATACTGTTGCCCGGCCCACCCACAATAACCACGGTGTCTTCCTTAGTAAAACCTTTACATAGTGAACCTAAATCCTCTGTAACCTGCCCAAGTTCAGCACTAGGTTTGAAAAAACTTGTGACCTGGTAATCCAACCCTAATTCATCCTGCAGAAGTTGGCCCACACCCCTAGCATGCGAACTACCTAGCAACAAGACTTTCTTTCTCTTTGCAGACTTCCCTACATTCTTAATCAATTTGCTGCTGAAAGCTTGTTGAGCCCTGTGTACATCTACTTCTGTGAGAGGCTCATCAGTTTCTGACTGAGGCAACAGGTCAAACCTATTTTGTACATTAATAACAAAGCGGTCAGAAGAATTTCTTGGCCTGTTCCTCATGCCTGTTGCCACTTCCCACCCCTGTTTACCCTTCTCCCCCCTTAACCTGCCCAGTTCTCGCCTAGCCTCATCTAACTCAGCCTGAAGGGCAGCAATTTTCCCCTCCTGTTCCACAATCTTCCTATCTCTACTGCATAGCCTACAGAACCACTGATGAGTCTCGCTCATTTTCCCAATTCCCACGCCACTACAGTCGCCCCAATGAAAAAAGTTACTACATCCATCACACCAGACCCCGGAGCTAACGATCCTACGGCACGTCAGGCACTTTACACTCATGGTACAAATCTATTTTAGTGACAGAAAGACAATTAAGTTACCGGAAAACAATGAAAATACGTGTACGAAAAATTAGGCCTACTCGCGACTATGTAAACAGTGGTTCAGAAGTTTTTTACTGGAAATTACTTAAGAGATGACGATACTCTACAGATATAAAGGGGCAGCAAACGTATTTAGCACACTAAACTATCAGTAAATGCACTTAAGATTGCGGTATGAAGTTTAATCTGAAAACTCAAAAGTTCGGCCTGGCCGCGATATGTAAACAAAATGAACTTTACGTGATTACTGTGAAAATACGCGAGTAAGACAAAAACCTTTAATGGTATGCTTGCAGAGCACTATAATTAACGTAATAAATTAGTTTAAAGTGTTAAAAAACAGTTTATTACTACTTAAATTACTTATCTTGTACAAGAGCTGTGACTCAGACGTCCGTGTAGCAGGCGCAGGGTTAATTCAGGAGGAACAAAACTGGCATTCTACAGATTGGATGGTGGATGGTCAGCTCCCTTAACTGGACAGACAGATTAGAAAATTTAAAAATGGGAAATGGATAGGTTGAAGATAGATATTGTTGAAGTTAATGAAGTTTGGTGGTAGGAGGAACAGGACTTCTTGTCAGCTTCATACAGGGTTATAAACACAAATCAAATAGAGGTAATGCAGGAGTATGTTTAATAATGAATAAAAAAAATAGGAATGCAGGTAAGCCACTATGAACAGTATAGTGATCACATTACTGTAACCAAAATAGACATTAAGTCACAGTTACAAAATACTAACATGAATTTCTATATTAAAAACAAAGATTCCAAGACTTACCAAGCGGGAAAGCGCCGGCAGACAGGCACATGAACAAAACACACAAACACACACACAGAATTACGAGCTTTCGCAACTGGCAGTTGCTTCGTCAGGAAAGAGGGAAGGAGAGGGAAAAATGAAAGGATGTGGGTTTTAAGGGAGAGGGTAAGGAGTAATTCCAATCCCGGGAGTGGAAAGACTTCCCTTAGGGGAAAAAAAAGGACAGGTGTACACTCGCACACACACACACATATCCATCCGCACATACACAGACACGAGCAGACATATGTCTGCTTGTGTCTGTGTATGTGCGGATCGATATATGTGTGTGTGTGAGTGTACACCTGTCCTTTTTTTTCCCCTAAGGGAAGTCTTTCCGCTCCCGGGATTGGAATGACTCCTTAGCCTCTCCCTTAAAACCCACATCCTTTCGTCTTTTCCTGTCCTTCCTGAAGAAGCAACCATCAGTTGCGAAAGCTCGTAATTCTGTGTGTGTGTTTGTGTATTTTGTTCATGTGCCTGTCTGCCGGCGCTTTCCCGCTTGGTAAGTCTTGGAATCTTTGTTTTTAATATATTTTTCCCATGTGGAAGTTTCTTTCTATTTTATTAACATGAATTTCTTATAGAAGAATGGAAAAACTGGTAGAAGCTGACCTCGGGGAAGATCAGTTTGGATTTCAAGGAACACACAAGGCAATACTGACCCTACAACTTCTCATAGAAGGTAGGTTAAGGAAACTTAGAAAAAGCTTTTGACAATGTTGATTGATATACTCTCTTTCAGATTCTAGTCATGGCAGGAGTAAAACACAGGGAGTGAAAGGCTATTTACAATTTGTGCAAAAACCAGATGGCAGCTATACGATTTGAGGGACATGAAAAGGAAGCAGTGGTTGAGAAGGAAGTGAGACATGGTTGTACTCTGTCCCCGATGTTATTCAATCTGTATATTGAGTGAGCAGTAAAGAAAACAAAAGAAAAATTGAGAGTTGGAATTAAAGTCCAGAGAGAAGAAATAAAAAGTCTGAAGTTTACCAACGAAATAATAATCCTGTCAGAGACAGCAAAGGACTTGGAAGAGCAGTTGAATGGAATGGATAGTGTCTTGAAAGGAGGATATAAGATGAACACCAACAAAAGCAAAATGAGGATAATGGAATGTAGTTCAATTGAATCACATGATGCTGAGGGAATTAGATTAGGAAACCAGGCACTTAAAGTAGTATATGAAAGAACACTAGTTCCAGCTGCTACTCAGATATGTTTCTAGTTTACATCTTTGATCCCTTCCCTCAATATAATTAAGCCAGTGACAAAGCTTGTTACATCTTGCTTTTGAATGAAACTGGACTTACTTGTGAGTCCAATATTTTTATCCCACAGGATATGTATTCTTCATCTTCAAATTCATTGTCTGCCAACCACGTTTCTAAAAGTTCCAATAAGCTGAGCTATTTTCTTTACCCATGCAGTTTTTGAATGTTAGTAAATCCATTTTTTTCTCTATGTCCTTTTCGTTTGAAATCCAAGTCTATAATCATGAGTTGCATATGGAGAGATAATCATGTGGGGGGGGGGGGGGGGGGGGGGGGATACTTTTCACACTCCATTTCTTAGCTTTTTTCATATTAATTCCATAGGCGCACATCATTAAATGAGTTTTATCAATACCACACAATAGCAAACAGGAAACTCCTGTCACTTCTGTTTTCATAATGTCCAAATGTTGCTTCTCTTTCAAACTCTACCTCCTCACTTTATCAATATGAAGAAATATGAGTGTCAGCACTTATATCAAGCCATGGAGCTACACACAGTTGCTCTTTTGTGTTACACAAACACTGACAGATCCTCTTCTTTCTTTCTTCATTTCATACTGAGTCATCAGATTAATTTTTTTATCCTATTGCCTCTCATTGCCGAACAGTGAGCAATACATAGGTGGTTTTTATATATTCCTACACTCAATTATTAAAGCCTGTTCTTGAAACTTTGTTAGTAAACTTTCTTAGGATAGTTTATGTCTTTCTTCAAGAGTGTGCCAGCTCAGTTTCTTCAGCATCGCTGTGACACACTGCTATGCACCAAACAAAACTGACCATTTTGCTGCCCTTCTCTATATATCTCAATATCTCCCATTAGTCCTATTTGGTATGGGTCCCACACACTTGAGCAGTATTCTAGAATGGGCCACATGAGTGATTTATAAGCAATCTCTTTGTAGACTGACTGCACTTCTCCAGTATTCTACCAACAAATCAAAATCTACCTCCTACTTTACCAACAACTGAGCCTATGTGATCACTCCATTCTATATCCTTACGGAGTGTTACACCCACTTATTTGTATGAGTTGGCCAATTCCAGCTGTGACTCATTGATATTATAGTCATAGGATACAATATTTTGTCATTTTGTGAAGTGCACAGTTTTGTGTTTCTGAATATTTTAAGCAAGTTCTCAATCTTCGCACCACTTTGAAATATTATCAAGATCTGATTGAATATTTATGCTGCTTCTTTCAGACAGTAGTTCATCATAGATAACTGCATCATATGCAAAAAAATCTGAGGTTACTGTTAATGTAGTGTGGGAGGTCAATAACATACAAAATGAACAGCAAGGGTCCCTACACACTTACTTGGGGCACACCCGAAGTTACTTCTACATGTGCCAATGACTCTGTATCCAAGATAACATGCTGTGACCTCTCTACCAGAAGGACTTGGACCAGAGACTTTGAAGTTACTGTGTCAAGGTAGCATTAAGCATCCTAAACTTGCACCATAGGGTTAAGAACCATAGCAGTTGAGTTCACACAATACTAAGTACAGAAAGCTGGTTACGAAATTGATAGCAGTCAGATTTTTGGGAAAATATAAGTATATATCAAAAGGGAAGGCTAATGGGAAAGGAAGGTGGTGTCTTTATGCAGTAGACAAGAAACATAAATCCATCAACATGGAAATAGATGCCATATGCAAGATTGTTTGGGCTAGGCTCAGTATCAAAGTGCGCATAACTTTATAATTAGGTTTTTCTATCGACCACCTGATTTGACCTCAAATATAACTGAAAACTTTAGAGAAAAACCTCAGTTTGTTAGTACATAAGTTCCTCTATCATACTCTAAGTATCAGAGGAGATTCTAATCATTCACCAATTAATTATGGTAATTACAGTTTTGCAAGTGGTAGGGTGAAAAGACATCATGTAAAACATTATCAGATACCTTCTCTGAAAACTGTCTAGAATAGGTAGTTTGGAATCCCATTCATGATGGGAATCTATTGGACCTAATGACAACAAATAGACATGACTCCTTCAAGGAGGTCCACATAGAAACTGGCATCAGTGACCATACGGCAGTTTAGTAACAGTGATTACCATAGTGCAAAGAGCAACTAAAACAAGTACTCATAGAATAATTTACATCTTCAGGAAACTAGACAAAGAGGCAGTACGGCTGTATCTGAAAGAAGAACTACAAACTTTTAGTTCTGTATGGGAGCACTTAGAGGAACTAAGACTCACGTGTAAAACAACAGTTTGCCATGAACATCTATATCTATAGTTAAATCAATACTCCTCAAGCTACTTGATAGAATATTATGGAGGGAACTTCTGGGACAACTAACAGATCCCCAGTCCCTGTTTCGCTCACAGATGGTGTGTGGGAAGAACGATTGTCAGTAAGCCTCTGCATTAGCTCTAATTTTTCAAATTTTCTCATCATGATAATTTTGTGGAATGTGTGTGGGAGGATGTAATATGTTGTTTGACTCTTCCCAGAAAGTGTTCTCTTGAAATTTCAATAGTAAACATCTCTGTAGTGCACAAAACCTCTCTTAAAGCATCTGCCACTGGTGTTTGTAGAGCGTCTCTGTAACATTCTCGTGCCGACCAAATGATCCTATGATGAAACACATGGCTCTTAGTTGGATCATCTCTGTCTCTGTAAAGATCCCAGATTGATGAACAATACTCAAGAACCGGTCAAACAAGCATGTTATAAGCCACTTCTTTTATGACTGAGTTACATTTCCTTAAGATTCTGCCTATGAATCTCAGTCTGGCATCTGCTTATCCCAATATTTGTTTTATGTGGTCATTCCACTTAAGATCATTCTGTTTATGTACTCCTGCATTTGTTATGGTAGATACTGTTTTGAGCAGTTTGTCATCAGTAGCGTAGCTGTAAAGTGGTGGATTTCTTTTTCTGTGCATGCATAATACTCCACTGCTGGAGTCTGCACCAGTCATCAATCATCTACAGGTAATTCAGCAAATCAGTGCTGTCTTCTGGGGTTGCTACGTTCCTATATACAACAGCATCATTTGTGAACAGTTTGGGAGCTTCCGATGCTTTCTACAAAGCATTTACATGTATTATAAACAGTGACAGTCCTGTCACATTTCCTTGGGGTACTCTGGAAATTACCCTTACATCCATTAAGTGACTTGTTGAGTTGTATGTGCCAGGAAGTCTTGAATCCAGTCACAAGTCTGGTCTGATACTTGGTCAGCTCATATTTTTTGCACTAAATGGCAGTACGGGATGGTGCCAAATGCCAAAGTCAAAGAAGATGGCACCAACCCTGAGTGCTGTTGTCTACCGTGCAATGGATCTCATGGAGGAACAAAGCTAGCTGAGTTCGCAAGATCTCTGTTTGCAGAGTCCATGTAGGAAGATTTTGATTCTCCAAACAGTAGTAGTTCCTGAGCATAAAACATGATCCAGAACTATACAACAGATTGACGTGAACAATATAGTTCTATAATTAACTGTATCTGTCCTATGGCCCTTCTTAAAAATGAGAATGATCTGCATTTCTTTTGAGTCACTAGGTGCTGTTCACAATGATAGTGTGCTGATAGAATGGGAGCAAGTTCTTAGGCATAATCTTTGCAGTATCTAACAGGTATCTCATCTGCCTCTGATGCCTTAGTACTCTATACTGTTTATAACAAATGAGTCTGCAAATTTATTTATTTTGTAAAACATTTTGTACTTTTCCCCCCTTGCGTAAGGTTGGAGAGACAGATGTAAGAGTAACGTATTCCTGTTTGATGACAATAATTGATCTATTTGTTATACTTTGTTTTGTGTAATTATTTCACAATTAATTACCTTCACCATTCCCTTTACCAGGGGCCTAATTATCATTGTACTTTCATGATTTATAGCAGCCAATGTTGTCAAGCTGAAAGTCAACTGTTCAATGATGAAATGACCGAACACCATGGGTATCCTACCATTAACTCTTTGGTAATTGAAGAAAGAACTCCCCTGGGATTAATTAACTGATTGTTTTATTTATTGGACATAACTTTCTGCAAAAGATTTTTTTTTTTTCAATTGATCGGCTACAGATCACAGAACAATGACATCACTCAATGTACTCACTGATCTGATGTACTCCCATTTCCTTTCACTGAATGTTGTTTATTTAAATGTTAATAAGTTTCACTTTTCAAAATTATCAATTAACATTCACTTCATGGTTCTTCCATGGAAAATGAAATTTTCCTATCATGATTGGAAAGTGGTTCTTGTTGCGATGAATAACTTATACGAGGTTTTATATAATCTCCAGTATTTTGTATCATCACTTATTGAGAAATATTTCATTGAAATGTCTCAGTACCCAAGAAAGGCATGCTTCAGTTCATGTGATGATTGAAAGGAGATATGTATTACAGTCTTCCAAGTTGAAACAATTTTGGAAGACCGAATTCAGTTTTTTGGCCTTCTGTTATCTTCTGTTTCAATGCCAGTATGGTCACTGAGTGACTGACTAGACAATTTTGAGCCACTTACTAATTTTACATGAGGCTGATACCTTTTAGTTTTTTAATTGGTTGTTGTTATTGTGGTGATCAGTCATAAGACTGTATTGATGCAGCTCTCCATGGTAATCTATCCTCTGCAAGACTCTTCATCTCATTAGTAACTACTGCAACCTACATTCTTATGAATCTGATTATTGTATTCATCTCATGGTCTTCCTCTATGGTTTTTACCTTTCATTCTTATCTCCAGTACTAAATTGGTGATCCCCTGATGTCTCACAATTTGTCTTACCAACAGATCCCTCCTTCCAATAAGGCGGTGCCACAAATTTCTTTCTCCCCAATTCTATTCAGCCCTGCCTCACTTCTTACAGGATCTACTCATCTGATCTTCAATATTCTTCTGTAGCACTACATTTCAAAAGCTTCTGCTCTCTTCTTGTCTAAACTGTATATCATCCATGTTTCAATTCCATACATAGTTACACTCTGTACAAATACTTTCAGAAAAGGCTTCCTGGCACTCAAATGTATACTCAGTGTTAACATGTTTGTCTTCTTCATAAAAGCCTTTATTGCCACTGCCAGTCAACCCACCAGGCTGCCCTCCAATACTAAATTGGTGATCCCTTGATGCCTCAGACCATGTCCTACCAACCAATCCCTTCTTCTAGACAAGTCGTGCCACAAATTCCTCTTCTCCCCAATGCTGTTCAGTACCACCTCATTAGTTACATGATCTACTCATCTAATCTTCAACATTCTTCTGTAGCACCACATTTCAAAAGTTTCTATTCCCTTCTTGTCTAAACTATTTATCATCCACATTTCACATCCATTCATGGCTACACTCCATACAAATACATTGAGAAAAGACTTCCTGACACATAAATCTATACTCAATTAAAAAAATTTCTCTTCTTCAGAAACACTTTTCTTGCCATTGCTAGTCTAAATTTTATACCCTCCCTACTTCAAACATCATCAGTTATTTTGCTTGCCAAATAGCAAAACTTATCTACTACTTTAAATATCTCATTTCCTAGTCTAATTCCCTTATCATCACCTGAAATAATTCAACTACATTCCATTATCCTCATTTTGCTTTTGTTGTTGTTGTTCATCTTATAGCCTCCTTCCAAGACACTGTCGATTCCTTTCAACTGCTTGTCCAGGTCCTTTTCTGTCTCTGACAGAATTACAATGTCATCGGCAAACCTTTAAGGTTTTATTTCTTCTCCAAGAATTTTAATTCCACTAAGAATGTTTCTTTTGTTTCCTTTACTGCTTGCTCAATGTATAGATTGAATAACATCAGGGATAGACTACAATCCTGTCTCACTCCCTTCCAACCACTGCTTCCCTTTTGTGCCCCTCGACTCTTATAACTACCACCTGGTTTCTGTACAAATTGTAAATAGCCTTTCGCTCCCTATATTTGACCCCTGCCACTCTCAAAATTTGAAAGAGAGTATTCCAGACAATATTGTCAAAACTTTTCTCTATGTCTACATATGCTAGAAACGTAGGTTTGTCTTTCCATAATCTATCTTCTAAGATAAGTCTTAGGGACAGTATTGTCTCAGGTGTTCCAACATATATATTGAATCCAAACTGATCTTCCCCAAGGTCGGCTTCCACCAGTTTTTCCATTTGTCTGTAAAGAATTCGTGTCAGTATTTTACAGCTGTGACTTGTTAAATTGATAGTTCGGTAATTTTCACAGCTGCCAACACCTGGTTTCTTTGGGATTGGAATTATTCTATTATTCTTAAAATCTGAGGTTTATTTCACCTGTCTCATACATCTTGCTCACCAGATGGTAGAGTTTTGTCAGGGCCAGCCCTCCCAAGGCTATCAGTAGTTCTAATGGAATGTTGTCTACTCCTGGGGCCTTGTTTCAACTTATATCTTTCAGTGCACTGTCAAATTCTTCGCGCAATATCATATCTCCCATTTCATCTTCTATTTCCATAATATTGCCCTCAAATACGTAGTGCCATGTTATGAACCTGCTTTGCAATGGCCATGCTAGTATTGAACTTTATGCGACTGTGCATGTGCAGTAGCTGCAATGCCAACATAAAAGGTGCACATGCCATATTCAAACATTGTGTAAATATTATGTTATATATGTTATATATTATGTGTATGTGCATTTGTAGATTAAGATATGCAATGTGCTTTAGAGTGAGTTGCTCGTCTGCATGTGTGTCCTTTCACCTCGCAGTTCCGGAGGGCAGTTTAAAGGCACATTTGCAATCTGAGCTTTTATTAGCGAAAAACATAATTGTAAGTAATAAAAAAAAAAGAAATAATTTAAGCCATAGACATAGTCTGTGGCTGTATAAATATTGTATGCAGCTGCTGAAAACATTTGAAGATTTTTGATCGTCATATTATTGGCGAAAAAGGAAGTCACGTTTTGTTTTCTTGGCCCCGTCCAGATCGGACGTATTTAGGCAGGCCGCCATTAATACTACATTATTTCATTATTTTATTTATGAGTTGCAACCAAACGGCAATTGTAATTGTATAATTCAAATCACAATTCATTGTAAGATTGTTGGGTGACATGGCATGGCAAAAGGTTCTGTACTTCTAAGCAAAATGTTGTCCAGCTCGATCCACCGTCATCTTCGGGTGCTGTATGATAACAAAGTCCAATTTTAGTGAAAACACAGGGAGAAGAAAATCGGTTAAAAATACATGAACAAACCTTAAACAGAAAAGTGCCATGCCAAAGTGCCGAGAGTCTGTATGAAACATATTTTACCAATCCGTAAACTTAATTGATATCTATTTAACATTCATTACTATAATTCTTTGTATATTCTCAGTCCAATTATGAATGAGCCAAAATTAATTAAATACCTTTATGTTGAGGCATGCAAGCCACACCAATGCAGCAAAGTACAGGGTTCAAGTGTACAACCACTGTCTGTAAACTTTTTCTTAAGTGCTAACTGAAGGAGCTGCAAGGATGGATGAAGTGATGCTCTCAATATTTTGGACTATCACAGGGAGAAAAATATTTCAGGAGCAGCAAGCCTGTCTCCTTTAGACAATGTAGTGCTATTAACTGTTATTTGTTCCAATGTCTACCATCATTATAATTAGTGAGCTTTTTTTCTCAACAGGAAGTTGTAAGTAGTATTCACAATGGACTAGGAGCTACTGCTTTATCACTCAGTCTAACACAGTTATCCTAAACACACAAATTAAACTGAAACACTGCATTCAAGAAAGCCTACTACAGTGTTACACAATATATATTCATTACACTATTAGAGTTGGCAGTGGCCAAACACAAATTACTCATGAGCCCATGTGAACCAACTTCAATTGATTCAGAGCTAGGGATCAAAGTGCTAAAAAAAAGTTTGATCATCCAGAGTAAGTTACAAAAATTATTTTTATTGCTCTTCCATAATATTAATAATCTCTTTACAGTTATCATTTAAGTAATGCGTTGTTCTTAAATTTGTATGTGGGCATTATAACAAAGACTTAAATAAGTTCTGTCTGGAAGTACCATGATAAAACTACCACTACCTCTAAAAAAGGTGAGCAGGAACTTCACAAGATGAAAAAGTAACAGTTTAAGCACACTTGGTACAAGCACATCAATAATGTTTGCACAAACTAACTGATCAGATTTTTAAACTGGTTGGTTGGTTCGTTGATTTGCAAGATGGGACTAAACAACAATGTCATCAGTCCCTTTGGATTAGGGAAGGATGGGGAAGAAGTTGGGTGTGTCCTTTCAAAGGAACCATCCCAGCATTTGCCTGAAGCGATTTTAGGAAAACCTAAATTAGGATGGGCGGATGTAGGTTTGAACCATTGTCCTCTCGAATGGGAGTCCAGTGTGCTAACTGCTGCAATGTGATATGCAGAGAACAACAAAAATATATTCATTATTACATGATTCAACTGTTTTGAATTACTTCATGTTAAGATATACTTTACTAGAGGCAGAACACATGAGAATTTTTATTGATGAAGAGCAATAACCTGGATTTATTCAGGAAACAATAGAACACCATAGTCAGTAGGATCTGATTAGAACCATAAAAGCTTCCTTTTATTCATTCATTCACTGAGTTCAGTACACCCCATCATTAAGGAGAACCGCATTTAGAAATGTGGAACAAGTCAGGGTGTCAAGTAATGGATTCATCAGAAAGTATTGCTGTAAACTGTGTTGTATTTGTATTTGTATTTGTATTTGTGTTTCAATAGGTTGCAACAGAACATAAAAAATTAGTATGGAAACTGATACCCTGACAATTCTCACAGAATAATTTTTATCTACAACCAAAGACACCAGTCAACTTGGTTATTTGTTATGGCATAATCGCCTGGGGAAACTTGGAAAATGTACAAGCCACATAGTATTTTATTTTATTTATTTTTTATGCGGCCTGCCATGAATTCCTTTCCTGTGCTAACCTCTTCATCTCAGAGTAGCACTTGCAACCTACGTCCTCAATTATTTGCTTGATGTATTCCAATCTCTGTCTTCCTCTACAGTTTTTACACAAGAAAATAATTAGGAATATGTATGTTGCCAAACAATGGGTATACTTTCGGTCACTGTTAAAACATTTAAAAACGCTATACATTCCCTCCCTTTAGAAGTATGTGGTGTTGATTTTCTTATAACAAACCAACAAAAACCTAACACTTTGTATTTCCACAACAATTACAGTACTCACCACAGAGACAAATTTAAAATTACTTCTGGCACATCACTTAAAACTCTATGCCCAAACACCAGAGTAATGGTGTAAAAAATTTGCAACAAAATAGAAAAAAATCGCTGCTCACCACAAAGAGGTGGCTTTTAGATGCAAGCAAGAATGATAAAAAAGAAAGCTAGATGTAATACATCTTTCAGACTAAATCCTTCATCAGATGCAGAAAACAGACATACATTCATACAAGCTGAACTCACACACACACGGTCACTCTTATCTGTGGGTGATAGTGCGGTAAGGTTGGAGGAAGACATTAGAGGTAATTGTATGAGTATCCAGGGACATGGTCAGAACAGGATAGATCTGCTAAGATCAGCAGTGGGAGGCTGTGCTGGGAGGTGACGGAGGGCTGGAGAGGGGAAAGGGGAGAGGATAGAATTAAAGAAGGGAAAAGGACTATACAGGTGCACTGATGGGATAGAATCCATGTGCAGTACTAGAGCGGGAGCAAGGAATGGATAGGCGGATAGAGGACAGGAACTAAGTGAAGATTAAGGCCAGGGGGGAGGAGTGGTTTACAGGAACGAAGGATTTTGCAGGGATATTAACCACCTGCACAGCTCAGAATGGCTGGTGTTGGTGGAAAGACTCTGGGTGGCATAGGCTGTGAAGCAGTTGTTAAAGTGAAGCAAATCATATTGGGAGCATGATAAGTCACTGAGTGGTCCATTTGTATGTTGGTCACAATTTAGCAGTGGCCATTCATCTAGGCAGACAGTTTATTAGTTCTGGCATCCATGTAGAGTACAACACAGTGGTTGCAGCTAAGTTGGTAGATCTCATGGCTTCTTTCACAGGTGTCCTGCCTTTCATGGTGTAGAAGTGATCTGTGACAGCATTGCAGTAAGTGGTAGAAGGAGTATATGTGGTACAGATCTTGCATCTGTGTTTATTGCAGGAGTAGGAGAAAGGTTTATGGTAGAATATGGGCTTGATAGTAGGAATATGAAAGGAGGACTAATTGAGTTATTTCAGCTACTAACGGCAAATACTCTGCTGAAGAATCACAACAGGAGATTTCAGTTAGATTACATCATAATCAGGCAGAGGTTACAAAATCAGATACTGGATTGTAAGGCATACCCAGGAGCAGATATACAGTCAAATCACAATTTAGTAATGATAAGAACAGGCTGAGTTTAAGAGAATAGCCAGGAAGAATCAATCTACAGAGAATTGTGACATGGAGGTACTACAGAGTGAAGACACACACTTGAAGCTCTCGGACACTATAAATACTGCAATAAGGAATAGCTCAACAGACTGTTCAGTTGAAGAGGAATGGGCATCTATAAGAAGGGCAACCACAAAAGTTGGAAAGAAAACCGTAGGTACAAGAAAGGGCAGTTTAAAGAGAATCTGTGACTAACTTAACCATGCAAATTTGGAGTCTTGATCAGTGGATTCAATTTCCCAAGCCACCTTACTTTGTGAGTGTCAGAAAACGTACAACTGTATCAATGGTTTGTACTCCCCCTCATGTCTAAGCTGTGGGAAACAATTATTAGCAGGGCTTTCCAGTCTGCCACAGTAGCATGCACGTCATGTTTCCCTTAGTGTACCATCTGCTTTGCCCCCACTGTGTCGATGCTACTATTGTTATACTGCTTGACCAGAATTCAGAAGCATATCCAAATAGTTTGGGCTCCTTCATGTGATGTCATCAAGAAGTGCTTCTCTGCAGTGCCCAAGCCTTCACACAGCATGGCACTGTGGAAGATGCAAACAAAACACTTCTGCAAAACTACGTAACTGAGTGTTTGCAGTTTTGCACTCCAGAAATTCTCCCTACAATTAGATCTTTGATGTTAATCCTTTCTATTCTTCCTGTGTCAAGTGCAACAGCAGAAAGATCTTTCTCGATACTCAGACTCATTAAGAATTTGTTGAGAAACCATTGTGGGCAAAACCACTTGATAGAGCTTGCTCTGCTGTATGTCCGTGGACTTCACTATCAGCAAAGAAAAAATTGATAAGGGCAAAAAGAACAGAAAAGATATGTTTTCTTAAGTACAGATAATATTTAAAATAATGAGAGTTGTTCTGTAACATAAAAAGACTGAGCAATTAGCATTCACACACTTAGATTACAATTTTGTATAAAAGCTGAAAAAGTGTGAATCAGATGCTAATATGCATGAAGCATGCCAAATATACTCTGTATGTGTAGGGAACTAAAATATAAAATATTTTCACGTATAAGAAGATGTAACTAGATGAATGACGAACACTAACTTCACTTAACGAACCACTTGCACGTACAAGAGCACGGAGCGAACTGCCTCCGGCCAGAACACATACAGTATATATACAGCTACAGAACATTCCAGTACAATGATTCTTGACATTTGTGGATATTTCTAGAATGTACTCGAAACAAATGTAGAAATTAAAATTTTACACTCCAGGTGAATTTAGAACTCACAACCCTCCATGCAACAGTTCAGTATCAAAACCACTACACCATGGTGTTATTTAGCTTCTTCTGTAACATTGCTCTCTCCTTAAGAGAACAGTGTCTTGGTGTTACGTCCTCCTAGTCCGGGAATGAGTCATCAGGCCTGCATACTCCGACTCCCGATGACTGATGCTCGCCCTGATGGTGATCTTCTTAGATCTTCTTGTGCCAGTATGCTCTTCATCACCTTTCTGCTTGTTGCCTGTTACTAGAGCTTCGAATTTACCCTGGGTTGCAGGATCCTTATAGGGCTTCATTCAAAGGATGTGGACTGTATCTCTGATCTTTCATCGTCTTGTGTCAGGGTCAAAATCTTTGACTTCATAAGTAACATTAGACAACTGTCTTACAACTTTATAAGGTCCAAAGTAGCGCCTGGGGAGCTTCTCAGAGAGACCAATCTTCCGAACAGGAGTGAAGATCAGGACGAGGTCACCAGGCTGGTAGACAACAGGGCGATGGCTCGCGTCATACCTTCGGCGATCGTTTTCTTGAGCCTGCAATGTGCGGAGTTGAGCTAAATGTCAAGCTTCCTCAGCTCTGGTTAACACCTGGCCAATGCAGTCATCGTCCACATCATCAGGGTGTAATGGACACACCGTGTCCATCGTCATAGTCGCCTCACGCCCATGCACTAGGAAAAATGGCGTAAATTCTGTGGTGTCTTGTTTGACGATATTGTAGGCAAATATCATGAAAGGTAGCACCTCATCTCAGTTGCTCTGCTCAACACTGATGAACATTGATAGCATGTCGGCCAGGGTCTGAATAAGTGTTCAGTAAGCCTGTTAGTTTGCGGATTGTAGGCAGTTGTCATGTGATGATGAATGTTGCACCGACGGTTTCTCTCTGTCACAAGATTCGATTGAAAATTTTCCCTCAGTCCGTAATTAACGACCTTGGGACACAGTGTTTTAATACAATGTCTTCCATGATGAATTTGGCAACCTCAGATGCTTCGACTGTTTTCACAGCTTTTTTAATGGCACAGAGTGTCAGATAATCAGTGCACACAATAATTCATCGACTGCCACTAGCATACGTTAGAAATTGTCTGAGAAGGTCAGTCCCCACATGCTGGAAAGGCGTTTCGGTGTGGAGTCGGTATGAGTTGGCCAGGTCGTTTCTGAGGAACTGCCTTTCTCCTTCGGCACTTTCGACAGTGCAGCACATAGTGACAGACACTCCTAAATAAACCTAGCCAGAAAAATCTCTTTTGGATTCTATCATATGTCTTAATAAATCCTAAATGTCCGGCCTCAGGTGTGGCATGCAATTTCTGTAGAACATCTGAGCGCATGTGTTTAGGAATCACTGGTGCCCACCTCTTTCCAAATGGATCAAAGTTTTTCTTGCAAAGTAATCCATAAACCACCTTAAATTGTCCTTTCACATCCTCTGACCAATTTAAGGCAAGCACAATTTGAAATATCTTGGCATCCTTCTTCTGCTCAGCAGAGAGATCCTGGAGTGCAGCGAGACAGTCACTCACTATCTTCATGAAAGTCTTGATGATCTTTCACACGGTTTCTTGAGAGACAGTCGGCATCTTGATGTTTTCTTCCACTTTTGTACATTATGGTAATGTCATACTCTTGAAGACGTAGAGTCCACCTGGCGAGTCATCCTGTTGGATCCTTCAGACCTGTCAACCAACAAAGTGAATGATGGTCTGTAACAACTGTGAATGGCCTTCCATAGAGATCCTGTCAAAATTTGCATGTGGCCCAGATCACAGCAAGACATTGTCTTTCTGTAGTTGAGTAGTTTCTCTCAAGTTTTGTACATGTCCTAGAAGCATAGGCTATAACTTCCTCTTTTCCATCCTAAATTTGCACCAGAACAGGACTGATCCCATACCCACTGGCATTTGTGTGTAGCTCTGTAGATGCACTCTCATCATACAGACCAAGTACAGGGTCAGTCATCAGAGCTTTTCACAGCACATCGAAAGAATCTTGTTCAGCACCACACCAGATAAATTTAGCATCAGCTTGTAACAACTCTTGGAGTGGCCTGGCTTTGATACAAAAGTCTTTGATAAAACGACAGTAATAAGAACCTCTCTAATACTTTTAGGAATAGGAAATTCTGTTATAGATCTCACCTTTTCTGGGTCTGGCCACACACCTTTGTTTAACACAAGGTGTACAAGTATTTTGATTTCTTTTGCTCCAAAGTGACACTTTCTTGGATTAAGTTTCAGTCCACCTTGTTGGAGACACTTAAAAATGGCCCTCAGTCTTTTTATGTCTTCATCAAATGTCTCTGAGAACACTATAATGTCATCCATAACAAAGACACATTGTCCACTGCAGGTGGCATAGAAGATTATCCATCACCCGTTCAAAAGTTGCTGGTGCATTACACAAACCAAACGTCATTACCTGAAACTCATACAGGCCCTCAGGGGTGATGAATGCAGTTTTCTCACCGTCAGCCTCATCTACTTCGACTTGCCAGAATCCCAAGTATGTGTCCATGGTTGAGAAAAACTTAGCCCCCTTCAGACAATCTAGTGTAACGTCAATTCATGGAAGAGGGTAAACATCCCTTTTAGTTATCTTATTAAGCTTCCTTGTATCAACACAAAACTGCTAAATACTATCCTTCTTCCTGACAAGGGCCACTGGTGATGACCATGGGATCTGCAAAGGCTGCATGATGTAATTCATCATCATTTTCTCTACCTCATCATGAAATATTCAACATTCTGTTGCTGACACATGGTATGCTCTCGGCACTATTGGTTGATGGTCTCCAGTGATAATCCGGTGCCTCACCGTCAATTTGTCTAATTTGCTCTTCACCTCTGGATTGAAGCATTCAGAGAACTCTTGAAGAATGGCAAGTAGGTTCTTCTGTAGGTGCTCTCTCATCACATAGACCAAGTACAGGGTCAGTCGTCAGAGCTTTTCACAGCACATCGAAAGAATCTTGTTGAGCACCACCCCAGATAAATTTAGCATCGGCTTGTAACAACTCTTGGAGTGGAGATAGAAGATCTTGCCTCATAGTGGTAGTGCTAATTTGACCCACAGATTTGACATGTGAGGTTTCTATGAAGCTCAGCTGTTCTTCAATTAACAGCTCAATGTTTGCTGTGCACATGTGTCTGGGAGGATCTGCAGTTCTCGGCCACAGTTAACTATCCATAATTCACTGAATCTGTTCCCAAACGAGATGACAGAGGCTGGGATGATCAAGTTATTTTTCAGTGGTATGCTTCTCTTACATTCCACTACAAGATCCATGGATTAATGCATGGCATGACACATGACAGTTACCTTTCTAGCACTGACTGCAGGAATGACCACTTCATCCAGCACACATAGTCCCCACACACTCGGATGCACATCTTCCTATCCACAGTATCTCATCTTGTCTAGCATAATCTTCGAGTGACCACAATTTATAATTGCATGAGAAGCTTTCAAAAAGTCCCATCCGAGAATGACGTCATGACTACACTCTTGTAGGATGATAAAATCTAAGGGCTATGTATGGCCACTTATACCCACACGAATGGTACATCTTCCTGTATGTTTTACATATTTCCCATTAGCCACCTTCAGCAGAGATGTTTTGTTGTTGACAAATACGTTTTTCTGCAAAATGACTGAATATGATGCACCAGAGTCCTCAAGAGCTTGGGCTGGTCAGCCATCCATTAGGATATTGACATAGTTTCCTATCATTTTTGTAGTGATCAATAGTGGAGGATTTTTCTCTACGGTGGCCTCACCTCCAAGGAAGGTCGTACCCTGTAGTTTTCCAGGTTGCAGCAGACAGGTGATCGACTGGAGCTTCTAAACGGCGATGGAGACCTTGATCGGCGTGTTGGGGAGCATCCTCTCCAGCGGCCAGCTTTCGGCGATGGTGACCTACATCGTCCTGCAGCCACATTTTCTCGTACATCTTCATTGTCCCATAGTTGGCGTTGGCAAGGTCTGTCTACTGTTTTCTGATGCAGGTGTCATCAAATATCCACTGCCTTTCTCGACAATAGCGCACCACATGTCCTGGTCATCCACAGTGGAAACATACTGGTTGGTTATTCTAGGTCTTCCAGATGTCATACTTCCTGGTACCCAAACAGATTCCTCATGCCGCGTTGCAGGAATGTAATTCTGCCTGGGTCTCGACTTTTCCACCGTTCTAAAGAGAAATGAAGCCCAAGAGATTGGGTTCAATGTCTGTTCCACTTCCTCCCTTATGGCCTCTTGGAGTGTCTTGGTTTTTTGCTTGCCGTGCAAATCCAAGTGCCTTCTGAATTTCTTCTCTCACTATCTGATGAAGAACACTTGTGAAATCAGTTTCTTCCTTCATTACAGACATCGATACGACATTTGGAACCTGTTCAAACTTCCGTGTAGTTCGTTTTTGGTGCATTGTCTTGATATACTGGCACACTCCTTCAGGAGTAGGGCTTGATACATATCCTCAGCAACACCCTTCATGAGATGTACTACCTTATCTTCCTCCTTCATTCTAGGATCCACTATTTTACACAGCTTTAAGACGTCTTGAAAGTAGGATGCTGTAGTTTCTCCTGGACGCTGTGCCCTGCACTTTAATTTATCTTCAGCCTTGTACTTCTGTTGTCGTGTGTCGCTGAAATACTTGCGCAGTTCCACCTGGAATACTTCCCAGCTTGTGAATTTCTCCTCGTTGTTCTCATACCGTTGCTTGGCAGTGGCTCCAAGTAGAAAAATATGTTAGCCAAACACACGGTGTCATCCCATTTGTTAAATTTGGCTATACACTCGTATACCTTCAGCCACTTGTTTGGATCTTGGCCATCATCACCAGAGAACCCGGAAGGATGTCTCATGTGGTGACACACTGTTGCTGTCATCGTAACATACTCTTCCTCTTCTGTCTCTGATAGATTGTGATCTGTTGAATATGGCTCCTTGAACTCTGCTTCTCATCACGTACATGCCATGGTCTGATGGGAGCCACGATGTCATCGATAATGTGTGCTATCACAAGTTCCAATACCCAGCATCTCCATCAGAATAATGTCACCTAGAAGAAGGTGTAACTAGATGAATGACGAACACTAACTTCACTTAACGAAGGTTTATTCAGCACTAGCACATACAAGAGTGCGGAGTGAACTGTCTCTAGCCAGAACACATACAGTATATATACAGCTACAGAAAATTACAGTATAATGATTCTTGACATTTGTGGATACTTCTAGAATGTACTCGAACCGAATATAGAAATTAAAATTGTACAGTCCAGTTGAGTTTTGAACTCACGACCATAACCACTACACCATGGTGTTATGTAGCTTCTTCTGCGACAATATAAACACAATTGTTTTTATAAAAAGATCTTCTTTGCCAGATTTTAAACACTAAGTATTACACAATATTACATTCAAAACTATGGCTTTACATACCTGCAAGTAAACTTTGTGCTATTCTAATGACGTTAGATCATTCTCAGTGCTTACTTTATACTTCTTTGGGTGTATTAGTCTCAAATACATTGTTTTGATAATGTAATTAATATGGACATTGGATTTTTATTAATGTTATGTCTGTTTAAAAATGTGTATCATTGTGGACTGTACTGAAAATAAAAACTAGAAAAAGATATTCCAGACTTTGAATTATTATTCTCAAAATGTAAGTATATATATAGTTATGAACTAAACTGGCAAAAATTAAACTCAACAAATTAATAACTGCAGTTTTAAAAGAATTTTATTCTAATTTTAATTAATATAGTTTTAATTTGCTGACCAGCTCTGTGTCAACAAAGGGCTTATAAGCTTGTTGCTGTGTGTTAACAATTACATGAAAGAAGTTACTAAGGAAAAGGTTGTGAATGCTATGCGCATTTCAAGAAATTTAAAACTTTTTTGTCTAAAATAAAACACATTTTTGTTATTGTTTGATATCTTCAAGTATCAAAACAGCTTAAAACAGTAATTTTTGATGGTTTTTCCCCCCTTAACTTTCCCTACTAGGCAACCATCCCCGCCCACAAAACTTCATTAATTCACCCCTGGATATGAGGAAGGAAATTGTGATGAATCAGTGGTAACGCATGAAATACTTCAGCTGATCAATGGAAGAGGGAAATATAAAAATGTTAAGGGAAATTCAGGAATACAGGTCACTTAGGAATGAAATAACTATGAAATCCAGGGAAGCTAAGACAAAACGACTGACTGAAAAATGTGAAGATATCAAAAACAAAATGATCGTAGGAAGGATAAACTCAGTATGTAGAAAAATCAAAGCAACCTTCAGTGACATAAAAACCAAGGGCAATAACATTAAAAATACAATGGGTATTCCACTGTTAAATGCAGAGGAGGGCGCAGGTAAGTGCAAAGAACACACTGAAGGCCTCTGCGAGGGGGAGGATTTGTCTGATGACATGATAGAAGAAGAAACAGGAGTCGACAGGGACCAGATTGGGGATCCAGTATTGCAATCAGACTTTAAAAAAGCTTTGAAATTCTAAAGAGCAAATAAGACAGAAGGTATAGATAACTGGACAAGGTTGGGTGGGTAATTTTGGGCTATGAAGACCTAAGTGAGACCCTTTGGTATATCTCGAGACTGACTGCTCATTGTTAAAGGTGTGACTATCACATGTGGCTAGGCAGAATGGTTGCGACTTCTTGGGATGAAATGGGTTGCAACTGTCGAATGGGATGTATTGTCATTGATTGATAAGTTTGATGTGGACCGAGGTACTGATGTAGTTATCCTTGTTGTGGGGTCAGCATTGAGAGAAGTGGTCTGTTGGGCTGAGAAGGACCACATGAATCAAAAGGGGGGAGTAGGTGTTAGGTGTTAAGGTTCTGAAAGAATGTGAATAGGGCGTCCTGATCCTCAGCCCAGATAATGAAAAAGTCACCTATGAATCTGAATCAGGTGAGGGGTTTGGGATTGTGAGTGGTTAGGAAGGATCCTGATACTTACCCATGAACAGATTAGCATAAGAAGTTGCCATGTGGATGCCCATTGCTGTACCAGATATTTGTTTGTAGGTGGTAGAAAACCCAAAGAGATTCTGATCGTATGTAAAGTAGACCAGCTGCAAAAACAGTCAATACTGTCACTGTACGATATGGAAATGTTACTGGTGATGGTGTCACTAAAGCAGAGTTACTAAATGCAGTTTTCTGTAATTACTTCACGAAAGAAAACGAAGTAAATATTCCAGAATTCTAAACCAGAACAGCTGTTAGCATGAGTGACATAAAAGTAGATATCTTAGGTGTTGCAAAACAACTCAAAGCACTTAAGAAAGTCAAGTCTCCCAGTCCAGATGGTATACCAATCAGGTTCCTTTCAGAGTATGCAGACACAATAGCGTCTTTCATAGCAATCATATACAACCACTCACTTGACAAAAGGTCTGTTCCTAAAGACTGGAAAGCAGCACAGGTCACACCAATATTCAAGAAAGGAAATAGGAGTAACCCACTGAATTACAGACCCATATCACTTACCTCAATCTGCAGTAGGATTTTGAAGCACATACTGTACTAGAACATTATGAATCACCTTGAAGAAAATGACTTATTGATACATAACCAACACAGATTCAGAAAATATTATTCTTGTGCAACACAGCTAGCTCTTTATTCCCATGAAGTAATGAGTGTTGTCAACAAGGGATCTCATATCGATCCCATATTCCTAGATTTCGAGAAGGTTTTTGATACCATTCCTCACAAGCGACTATTAATCAAATTGATGATGTAAATAAAATAGAAGGAAACTTCCACATGGGAAAAATATATTAAAAACAAAGATTCCAAGACTTACCAAGCGGGAAAGTGCCGGTAGACAGGCACAATAAAATAACACACAAACACACACACACACAAAATTTCAAGCTTTCGCAACCGGCAGCTGCTTCGTCAGGAAAGAGGGAAGGAAAAGGAAAGATGAAAGGATGTGGGTTATAAGGGAGAGTGTAAGGAGTCATTCCAATCCTGGGAGCAGAAAGACTTACCTTAGGGGGAAAAAAGAATAGGTATATACTCGCGCACACACTCACACACATGTCCATCCATACATACACAGACACATCTTTCCTTTTCCTTCCCTCTTTCCTGACGAAGCAGCCACCGGTTGCGAAAGCTTGAAATTTTGTGTGTGTGTGTTTGTGTGTTATTTTTTTGTGCCTGTCTACCGGCACTTTCCAGCTTGGTAAGTCTTGGAATCTTTGTTTTTAATATATTAATCAAATTGCACGCATATGGAGTATTCTCTCAGTTGTGTGACTGGTTTCATGATTTCCTCTCGGAGAGGTCACAGTTCGTAGTGATAGATGGTAAATCATCAAGTAGAACAGAAGTGATATCTGGTGTTCTGAAATGTAGTGTCATAGGCCCTCTGCTGTTCCTGATTTACGTAAATAATCTGGGTGATAATCTGAGCAGCCCCCTTAGATTGTCTGCAGATGACGCTGTACTAAAATCATTCAATGATCAATTCCAATAACAAAATGATCTAGAGAGAACTTCTGTATGGTGCGAAAAGTGGCAATTGGCACTAAACAAAGAAAAGTGTGAGGTCATCCACACGGGTACCAAAAGAAATCTGATAAATTCTGGGCATATGATAAATTGCACAAATCTAAGGGCTGTCAATTCGACTAAATACCTAGGAATTACAATTACAAGCAACTTAAATTGAAAAGACCACACAGATAATATTGTGGGGAAGGTGAAACAAGGTCTGCACTTTGTTGGCAGAACACTTAGAAGATGTGACAAACCCACTAAAGAGACAGCCTACATTACACTTGTCTGTCCTCTGTTGGAATATTGCTGCACGATGTGGGATGCTTAACAGGTACGATTGACAGACAACATCAAAAAAGTGCAAATTAGGCCAGTTAATTTCATGTTATTGCGCAATAGGTGTGAGAGTGTCACTGATATGATATGTGAATTGGGGTAGCAGTCACTGAAACAAAGGCGGTTGTCTATGCGGTGAGATCTATTTACAAAATTTCAATCGCCAAATTTCTCTTCCAAATGCGAAAATATTTTGTTGACACCCACTTACCTACGGAGAACTGATTGTCATAATAAAATAAGAGAAATCAGAGCTCAAACGGAAAGATTTAGGTGTTCCTTTTCCCCATGCGCCATTCAAGAGTGGAATGGTAGAAAAGTAATACGAAAATGGTTCCATGAACCCTCTGCCAGACACTTAAGTGTGAATTGCAGAGTAACCATGTATATGTAGATGATACAAGGCATGTCAGTAAAATAAGGTCTCCAAAGTGCTGGAGCCGCAAGGAACACTATTATGCAAGATCTGGCAACACTGGTGTGTAGATTGGCCCGCTCCCCTTGAAATCCCTGCCAACCCAAGCCTGCTGCAATGCTCAGTCTCGACTGGGAAGCTGTTCACCAGATGCGTGTTGCGTGCAGTGATCCATTTTTTGAGGACCAAGGGCTCTACCCCCATTGAATTGTCAGTTATGCAAAATCTATTAGTCACAGTTTATGGACATCAAAAGAAAGCAAAAGTGGGTCAAAGGGTTCAAGGACATTGTTACAGATGTCTGTGATGTACAGCATTCTGGTCTACCTTCCATTTCCGGTGAAACAATTGCAAAAATGGAAAAAGAAATGCTTGAAGATTGGTGTGTGAGACAGTTTGCACACTGTGCATATGGATCCCTGAAGTCAGTAAGAGTATGACCAACAATATTTTGACCCAATATCTGGATCATTGCAAGGTGTGTCTGAGGTGAGTCCCCAAAATGCACAATTGAGACAGTAAATGGGAATCTGCTGAAGTAGCATGTGAATTTCTGGAGTGTTATGCAGCATAGGGTGAGGAATTTATGGATTAAGTTGTCTCCGGCAATGAAACTTGGGAACACTACATGGCACCTGAAACTAAAAAGAATTCTGTTCAGTGGTGGCATTCAAACCTGCCGGAGCTGCAAAAGTTAAATCGAACATTGTCTGTCAGCACAGTGGTGGCTGGTGTGCCCTGGCACAGATAAGGTGTATTTTTGTGCAAGGTTAGGCCTCCCAGCACAACAATAAACATTGCTAACTATTGTGAGACTTTAAAACCAAGGTATCATGCCATTCAAAATCGAAGAAGGGTAGAGCCAATGAAGAGAGTGTGTTTTCATCATACCGCTTCTTCCCATACTGCCCGTACAACAGCCAATCTCCTGGTCCATTTCAGAAAGGACACCCTCAGCCAGCCTCTCTACAGTCCTGACTTAATACCTAATGATTTTTATTCATTTCCTGGGTTGAAGTCACACCTGGGTGAAATGCATTACAAGACTGACAATGATTTGAAAAACGAGGTTGAGCAGTACCTGCACAAGGTGTAAGGAGAGTTCTATGATAAATGTATATGAAAAACGACACAAAGGGTAAGCAAATATTCATCAAATGCAATGGTGATTACATCAAAAAAGAGCTGGAAGTCCTACCTTTCCATCAATGTAACATACATTGACAATAAATGCGTTTTCTATGTGAAAAAAAAATTGGAGACCTTATTTTACAGACACATCTCACACCTTCAAAGGAAAATTAATTGGGGGTAAGGATATAGTTGGTCATGGATACCAGGAAGGAGGTTGTAGGTTTGAAGTCACTGGAAACTGGAAAAAATAATGTTCAATAATGGCAAAGGCATAGGCATTGTGGATGATAGTGTAGGTGGAGGTGGTATTGATACTGATGAGCAGGGTGCCAGGTGGTAAAGAAACTGGTACTGTGCAGTGTTGATCAAGGAAATTGTTGGCGACTTTTGTATAGTAAAGTAGGTTGATGTTAATAGGCTTCAGCTGTTGGTCCACAAGGGAAGAGATTCTCTCTGTGCAGACACAGTAACTATCCACAATGGGGCATCCTCAATATTTGGGTTTACACACTTGAGGAAGCATGTAGAAGGTAGGATTGTGGAGAGCAGTGATGGTGAGGGGAGAGAATCCAGGAAAGGGTCTGGAATACAGGTTAAGATTTTAGGAGGGATTAGAGACTTTGCTCGATTCCTGGAATGAGGTCACTATGGCAGGGTTTGTAGATGGACACATCCAGGGTTTGTAGATGGACACATCCAAAAGCTGTCAGAGTATCTCCACCAGGTAATATATCTTACGTGGAAGTTGATTCACTGAAAATATTGATCTTTATTCTTCTGGTGACAAAGTGCCATTACTCTATTGGAGAATCTATTAAATAAGCAAACAACAGCTTGAACGGAGGAATTATATACGAGGGTAATCCCAAAAGTAAGGTCTCCTATATTTTTACACTACTGGCCATTAAAATTGCTACACCAAGAAGAAATGCAGATGAAAAACAGGTATTCATTGGACAAATATATTATATTAGAACAGACATGTGATTACATTTTCATGCGATTTGGATGCATAGATCCTGAGAAATAAGTACCCAGAACAACCACCTCTGGCCGTAATAACGGCCTTGATATGCCTGGGCATTGAGTCAAACAGAGCTTGGATGGCATGTACAGGTACAGTTGCCCATGCAGCTTCAACATGATACCACACTTCATCAAGAGTAGTGACTGGTGTATTGTGACGAGCCAGTTGCTTGGCCACCATTGACCAGACGTTTTCAGTTGGTGAGAGATCTGGAGAATGTGCTGGCCAGGGCACCAGTAGAAAATTTTCTGTATCCAAAAAAACCCGTACAGGGCCTGCAACATGCAGTTGTGCATTATCCTGCTGAAATGTAGGGTTCCACAGGGATCGAATGAAGAGTAGAGCCATGGGTCGTAACACATCTGAAATGTAACGTCCACTGCTCAAAGTGCCGTCAATATGAACAAGAGGTGACCACGGAGACATGTAACCAACGGTACCCCATACTGCCACGCCGCATGATACAATTATGAATACACGCTCCCAATGTACGTTCACCGTGATGTCGCCAAACACGGATGTGACCACCATGATGCTGTAAGCAGAACCTGGATTCATCCAAAAAAAATGACATTTTGCCATTCGTACACCCAGGTTTGCTGTTGAGTATACCATCGCAGGCGCTCGTGTCTGTGATGCAGCATCAGAGGTAACCGCAGCCATAGTCTCCGAGCTGATAGTCCATGCTGCTGCAAATGTCGTTGAACTGTTCGTGCAGATGGTTGTTGTCTTACAAACGTCCTCATCTGTTGACTCAGGGATCGAGATGTGGCTGCACGATCCGTTACAGCCATGCGGATAAGATGCCTGTCATCTCGACTGCTATTGATACGAGGCCGTTGAGATTCAGCACGGCGTTCTGTATTACCCTCCGAACCCACCGATTCCATATTCTGCTAACAGTCATTGGATCTCGACCAACGCAAGGAGCAATGTCGCGATACGATAAACCACAGTCGCGTTAGGCTACAATCCAACCTTTATCTAAGTCGGAAACATGATGATATGCATTTCTCCTCACTACACGAGGCATCACAACAACGTTTCACCAGGCAACGCCGGTCAACTGCTGTTTGTGTAAGAGAAATCAGTTGGAAACTTTCCTCATGTCAGCACGTTGCAGGTGTCACCACCTTGTGTGAATGCTCTGAAAAGCTAATCACGTGCATATCACAGCAACTTCTTCCTGTAGGTTAAATTTCACGTCTGTAGCACATCATCTTCGTGGTGTAGCAATTTTAATGGCCAGTAGTGTTTAAGTACATAGACCTGTTTATTTCTGCAATGGTTTACATCACTTTACAGTTTGGACATTTAGTTATTTTTCAATATAATCACCATTTCTAACGATACACTTTTGTGGACACTGTGGCAGTTTTTGTATGCCCATGTCACACCAGCTCACCGCCATGCTGTTCAGAAAGTTGAGAACCTCTTCTTTCACCTCGTCATTGGAGCTTAATCGCTTTCCAGCCAAATGTTCTTTTAACTTAGGGAACAGGTGATAGTCACTGGGCGCCAAGTCAGGGCTATAGGTTGGTGGGTGATCATGTTCCACTGAAACTGTTGCAAGAGAGCAACGGTTTGCCGAGCAATGTGAGGGCATGCATTGTCATGGAGAATGTGTACGGCCCTTGCTCAACATTCCTCTTCTCCGGTTCTGAATTACCTGTTTGAGTGTTTTCAGAGTCTCACATTACCTCTCAGTGTTAATTGTGGTCACAGTGGGCATAAAGTCGACCAACAACACCCCTTTCCAATCCCAGAAAACAATTGTCATGACTTTACCGGCAGACTGTGTGTTCGAATTTCCGTAGCTTTGGCAAAGTAGGATGCCACCATGAGCATGATTGTTGCTTGGTCTGAGGTGTAAAGTGGTATGCCTAGGTTTCGTCACCCGTGAAAATTGAGTCCAGAAAGTTGTCCTGTTTGGCTGCAAGGTGGTGAAGAAATGTACGGGAAGCATCAACTTGCTGCCGCATGTGGTTCTCAGTCAGCATGAGTGGCACCCATCTTGCGCACAGCTTCTGGTAGTTCAATGTTTCTGTTAAAATTCTGTGAGAGGTGCTTTGGGAAACCTCAGGAATCAACATGCAGAGATCATCCAGGGTGATCCACCGATTTTCAAAACTGTCCAGAAATTGACAGTCTCCGGCTCCTTTGTTCTTTGTGAATTTTGGTCCAACCAGCAGCAAACTCTCTACACCACTTATGAATATTTTTGACATCCATGCATGACTCACCACTTCCGTCAATTGGTGATGGATTTCAATTGGCACAGTGCCCTTTGCATTCAAAAACCAAATAAATGCACGCACATTCAACGGGAGCTCCATTCTCAACGGCTGCCAAGCCAAGACTGAGCGCATCAGCGTGGCGTTCGCATGTTTACACTCAGTGCGTGAAGCACTCTTCATAACAGTGTGACCAACTACCACACAAACAGAGTTCTGTACTTATAAAAAAAATAGGAGACCTTACTTTTGGGATTACCCTCATATATAATATTTTTTGTATACAAAAAACTATAATAAGAACCATGGTGTGCAAAAATTAAATACAAAAGTAACTTTCACTTGATGTGTCACTGTCAACGAACATATCTTAATGAAAAGTTGGACAATGCATAAAAAGAACTGCTGCAGTATAGTACAGGAGATAACTGAAAGAAATACTCAATGAAACGAACAGAAATGACACTTTTATTCAAACACAATAATTACACTGATGTCACCATGGATTATAATGATTCCCTGGACACTACAATGTGAGGGATACAGTTCTTAACAGGATGCATGATCACCATGGATAGCGAGGCATGCTCCGCAATGTGCTCCATGGTGGCCATAAGGCTGGTAAGGAGTTCTTGTGGTAGGGGGTTCCATTCCTCCAACAGCACAGTTACAACTACCAGATGGTCTTTGGCGTGTGTGGAAGTGCTGGAATACATCTCTCCAATGCATCCCCCATGAGCTCGTTGAGATTTAAGTCAGGGGAATGGGAAGGCCTGTCTGTTCAGGGGATTTCCTCTCATTTCAAGAGCTGCTCCAGCTGCAAAATACGGTGCAGTTGTGCATTATCATCCATAAAGGACAGGACTGAATACATCCCTAAAAAGACACACGAGGAAGGTGTACAGTGTCACAATGATCTTGACCAATGAGTGCGACATGTTCAAATATTTTTAAGTCTGTATGCCCATGCAACATTAAGTCTCTCAAACTGCAACACCTGCACTACTAAAACGATCATGTTCAACAATATTCCTGGATGCATTACGTGTTCCCATCTCTCACAAATGAGATTACATCTGGAATCACTACTCTGATTACATCTGCACTAATCTGAGAAGAGCACACAACTCCACTTCTCACTGGTCCCAGTCCCTATGCTTTTGGGACCATCACAACTGTAGCCACCCAACTGTGGGTGTCAACAGAACACAAAATATTGGACATCAAGCAAAAAGACCACCACCTAGCAGTTGCCAAGCCACAGGGGAATGCGAGATTGCATCCCTTTCAGCCGTGTTAAGTGTGGTTGCAATTGTATCTGCTGTTTGATGTGGGTACCTTCTTGCCTATTGCACAACACAACAGCCATCTGCTGCTATAGTTGGCCGTGATTGACCACCCTCTCTCCTTTACGCAGCAGTGCCTGTGGTTCAGAACACACTTCATGCCTGTGAAAAAATTATGTGAACAATAATAAACTCCTGTGCTATACTCGTCACACTTCATTCATCTTCTAATTTCCTGATAATTATTACCTGCATGAAGTCATCCAAATGACTCCAAAACATGTTGTAGTGAAGACCACCACCATGACCACAGTGTACCGTAACTGGTCACTGATTGAAACACACAGCTTTTCCCACTCGTTCAACTGCCTTGTGTTGCAGAGTCAACCTCATGCCATGCGATCTCCATCTTTCAGTGGATGACTGTGAGATATGCTCCCACACTTTCATTCATTTCTAGCTGAGTTGTTAATATGTCATGTTATTTTATTTATCTTAGGATAAGTTTTGCACAGCAGTGTAACAGCGTAGCTGTATTTCATAAATCTAAATAAAATAATATAAACTTGTATTACCCCTGAAAATGTTGTTACTGTAAAAATAGACATGTCTCCTACACAACAATTCAAATGATTTTAAAATTACACATAACAAGATGAACAAATCACACTTCACATAAAAATAGAGGCCTGTCGACACAGAACGTTATCTGAGAGTAGTCAGGTGTCACACAGAAACTGGTAATTTTAAATACTTGAATGTACATAATCAGATGATTTTTAGAAGAAATTATTATTAATGTAGGTTTTATTTTTAATTTACAGCTATACTCAGTTTCATATGCAATGGCACTTTTTTATATTTTGTACAAAAATATGGAACATCTGTCACATGGATAAAAATTTCCATACAGATATTTTTGTGGCATGTATTGTAAATCAGAGCATTTGAAATTAATTTCTACTGTTATCAACAAATAATACTGAGGTACTAAAGGTACAGGAAAGTGACAACAAAATCTGCAAATATTTGTAGGTATTTCTGCAAATTGTGTGGTTATCTGCTTTACATAATATTTTAACAAAGAGATAGAGGGGCTGGCCAATACTTAGCTCAGTACAGCCGATAGATACACAAAAAACAACCGAAAATTTACGTTCCTAGCTTTCGGAATAAATGTTCCTTCATCAGGGAGGAGAGAGGGGAAAGAAAGGGAAGAAGGGAAAGTTGATTTAGTTACTCACAACCCAGGTTATGAAGCAACAGGGAAAGGAAAACAGGGAGGGTAGCAAGGATGGAGGCATGGTTGTCAGAGGGAAGCCAAAGATATTCTACTGTAAGTACTGTGCCAGCTTCAAACCAATGAGGATGCATACAGAAGTAAAGAGGTATATAGTATAAAGATGCAGGATGAAAAGATGCATGAATGGCTAAAGAGGAAAGGGAAAGAGGAGAAGACTGAAGAGTAAATGGGAGTGAGGTTGTTTAATGTAGATTCAGTCCAGGGGGATGGCGGGATGAAAGGATGTGTTAGAGTGCAAGTTCCCATCTCCGCAGTTCAGAGGGACTGGTGTTGGGTGGGAGAAGCCAAATGACACATACGGTGTAGCAGGTTCCTAGGTCCCTAGAATTATGCTGGAGGGCATGCTCCGCTACTGCGTATTGGACATCTCCTAGGTGGACAGTTCGTCTGTGTCCGTTCATGCACTCAGCCAGTTTAGTTGTTGTCATACCAATGTAAAAGACAGTGCAGTGCAGGCATGTCAGCTGATAAATGACATGTGTAGTTTCACACGTAGCCCTGCCTTGAATTGTGTATGTTTTACCAGTAGCGGGGCTGGAGTAGGTGGTTGTGGGGGGATGCATGGGGCAGGTTTTGCAGCGGGGTCGGTTACAGGGGTAGGAACCGCTGGGTAGAGAAGGTAGTCTGGGAATATTGTAAGGTTTAACAAGAATGTTAGGGAGGTTAGGGGGTGACGAAAGGCAACTCTGGGTGGTGTGGGGAGAATTTTGTCAAGGGATGATCTCATTTCAGGGGTTTACTTGAGAAAGTCATATCCCTGGCAGAGTAATTTATTGATGTATTCAAGGCCAGGATAATACTGAGTGACAAGGGGGATGCTTCTGTGTGGTCTGTGGGTAGGAACATTGTTGTTGGATGGGGAGGAATGTATTGCTCGGGAGATCTGTTTGTGGACAACATCTGCAGGATAGTTGCGGAAGAGGAAAGCACTGGTCAGGTTATTGGTGTAATTGTTGAGGGATTCGTCACTGGAGCAGATATGTATGCCATCAATACCTAGGCTGTAGGGAAGGGAGCGTTTGATGTGGAATGGATGGCAGCTATCAAAGTGAAGGTACTGTTGTTTGTTTGTGGGTTTGATATGGACAGAGGTGTGGATGTGAGCTTCAACAAGATGAAGATCAACATCCAGGTACGTGGCTTGGGTTTTGGAGAAGGACCAGGTGAAATTCAGATTCGAAAAGGAGTTGAGGTTATGGAGGAAATTAAGGAGTGTTTCTTCACCATGAATCCAGACCATAATATTCTTATTGCTTACTTTTGCTGAAAAAATTCTTTTTATTGACCTGAGTCACAACAAAAGGAAACAGTTGATACAACAGTGAAAGTCTGCAAAACAAACCAAAATCTTTGTCTTCTTCTCAAGATAACAACACACATACTTCTAAACGCAAAACACATTAAACTAAGTTCTCGATGTTTCTGTTTGTGTGTTTTCATAAATTGGTTTTCAAACATTCTTTAAATCACTTAAGACCATTTATGTAGCTTTGGAAGAGGAATGGAACCAACATTGAAACTTTTAGGACTCCTTAGTTTAACACTGTTATTATGAGTTTCATCTTGTTCCGGTGATGAAATACGTCAACGTAACCAGTCTAAATTATGTTATTAAGACAAGATTTCATATATGTATCTTTGATGTCATCAAAAACCATACTTATCACCAATACCAGTCAACACAACTGTAGCAGCACTACTGTTTTGGTGCAATATTTCTGAGCGAGCAAGTTATAGCCAGGTGCGTGCCTCTTTACAGTGAATTATGCTCAATAGCAGTTGTGAAGTAAAATAGAGGCCACAGGGACACAGAATTGCTGGGAAAAGTAAACGCAGTGATTTGCATGGCACAAGTCACACGCAGAAGGGGCCCACTGGCCACCCTAAGTGTTACGAGTATGTGACACAGAGCGGTGCGTTTAGCAAAACAGAGGCACACAGCCCCATATAAATAGGTGCCGGTTCACTAACAAAGCATTCAAGTGTGACAGCTCTCCTGGACGGCAGGGCATGTCACACCACCAGCTACACGCAGAAGCAGATGGGACGCCACCGTTCCAGTCCACAGCGGGTCGCCGGTTCTACCCTCTGAGGTTAATGCGGGGTCTGCAGCCAGCCAGCGGTGGTACACGCCATGGGTCGCTACTACGGACAGTCTTATTGGCTCCCAACATGCACTGGAAACATCCAGGGTGAGGGCCAAAGATTCGGACGTCAGATCGTGGGGGCTTGTTGTCACCTGCGATCTGAACCACAACGGTGAAGAAGTGTGCAGCAGGCCGCCAGCAGCTCCCTGTGAGCGGTACTGAGGAGGCAGGGGTGAAGACCGCTGAATCAACTGTCAGGGCATCCTGACGTCGCGGACATTCAAGGCCGACACACAGCAGTACATGCACGGGTTTTTGAGGTAGCCATTCCGCATCAAGCCATTTCGCAGTCAGCAAAGTGGTGTCCTCAGCATTGCGGGACAAAGTGACGCAGACCGAGGGGAACGCAGCACTGTAGTTGGAAACAATAAATCACTTGCAAAGCTCGGACGAGTCTTAATACGGTGCCTTCTATCTCTTCCCCCTACATTTGGTGCTGCTGTTACATTCGGTGTCAGAAGTTCCTACTACATTTGGTGTCAGAATAGCGGGCATCGTCTGTACAATAAGACGTTCAAGCCCACCGCCTGCATTACAAGCACAAAACATGGTGTGTGTGTGTTGACCAATTTTTCTTTTTGAGTGTTGGATGTTTTTTTTTTTTTAAGTGTGGTTCCTGGCAGGGCATTTTGGATGTTTTGCGTGGGCATAGTATTTTTTTGTTGTCAGAGTAAGTGTTAGTGTATTTGAGGCAGTAAGATTTTTTTTTGTTGCATTTGATTACTTTTGTATTGGTCTGAGTATGATGTTACTGACTACGATGATACTGAGTATGATGATACTGAGGTGTAGGGAGTAGGGTTATTTTTGTACTTCACTGTTTCGTTTCCGGATTAACCGGGAATGAAAACAACACAATGGCAGAGTCAGAAACGCGAGGTGTGTCGGAACCAGAAGCGGTACGAATTTTGTTGGAAAAGGTAGCACAGTTGAAAGCAGACAATACACAGTTGAGGAGTGAATTAACATCTAGAAGTGAGTGGGAAACCGCATTGGATCAGTCGTTGTTGCCTAGGATGCCACAGCAGGAGATTGATCCAGCTGCCGCGAGTTTGATTATTCCATTTTCTGGCAAGGCATCTGAGGATGTGTGCTCATTCGTGGAGGGCTTGGAAATTTCAGCTGCAATGAATGGTAGGTCTGATGAACAGTTGTTACATGTAGCCAAGATTAGATTAACGGGTGAAGCAAAGGAATATGTTAGGTGTTCTGAGGTCTTAAGGAAGGCGGGACAGTTTAAGCAGTTGAAGGAGGGGCTTTTACAGAGGTACAAGAAACAGAATAGCACTCGGTACTTTAAGGAGAGGTTGATTACAATGACAAAGAGACAGGGGGAGGTGGACAGAATACGAGAAATTAACAAGTACACTTACTAGTGGGGTCAAAGCAGTGAAGCGAATGGTGCTCTGTTGCAGGAGGCCAAGAAAATGGCACTTGACGTATTTTTGATGGGGTTACTGGTGCATATATCGCAGAAAGTGCATGAAGGGACTCCAAAAGATTTGTATTTGACCATTCAGCTGGCAATCCAATGTGAGGAAATAGATGTGGCAATGGGGGTACGTGAGAAGACACACAGTGGTTACAATGGGTGTAAAATGTTATAGGTGTAGTTGTATGGGACATGTGCAGAGGCAATGTACCCAGTCCCCGAGGAATAAAGGAAGGAGTGGAAATCAGCAGCATGGAGGATGGAGAAGTGGAGTTAGTAGAGGCGGACAATAATTAAACGGCAGTGGGGGCCCAAGACCCACCTCAGGGAGCTCCCATTTAATTTCAATGCTACAAATACATATGCAAGGAGGAATGTTCAGTGGTAGATCCATAGGAACTAAAACATTTAAAATTTTTTTGGACACAGAGGTGCAAGTGTCAGGAGCTACTAAGAGTTTAACGGGATGAAGGAAGTTAGACCACCACATTATAGGTTGTGTCGAGTGGGGGATAAGGAGGTCACACCTTTGGGGTCAGTGACAGTTGAAGTTCGCATAGCGAGAGTCCGATTTGATGCATGCATGGAGGTAGTACCGTGGGTAAGTGAGCGCTATGACATGATCCTAGGAGTAAATTTCTTGCATTAACATCATGCCAACATTGACCTTGGACAATGAACTGTAGAACTTGGTGGAATGTTATTTCAGCTAGGGGAAACTGTTGGTGAAGCAGAGGTATCACAAGGGGCATTCAATGTAATGAACAAACAAATTTAACTGCGTACATTAGCATTAAGACTTAATTCGCAAGAGTGTGTGTCTGGTGGCACCGTGAAATCGCTTTGGGTAAGTGTGGAGTCAAATCTACCTGTTGCTAGTGTATGTGTTATTGAACCATTGGAGGGCAATGAAGTTTTGGGTCCATTGGGTTGTTTTGTGAAATGTAGTATTGTACGCATACAAGAGGAAAACGATGGGCAAGTACTCCCAATGAATGTGGATTATTTCTGCGCTGTAGACGCAAATTTGAGGAAAGGAGTTTTAGTAGCAAATTTGGCTGTGCCAGGTGACGAAAACTGGTGTTCAAGAGGTAGGGGAAGCGATCAACCACTAACTGCTCATAGAACTGGATTGTGTGACAAAATTAAGCATTTGAAAGGAGGAGAAAAAGAGCATATGGAAGAATTGTTGTGGGAATTTAAGGATTTGTTTTTTCCGCAAGGGCCATTACCAGCAACTCCATTAGTTCAATATAGGATACCAACATAGAATGAAGCAGCAGTTAACAGTAAACCATATAGAATACTGAGGTATTTCCAGCAGATTGTGGAGGATTTCATTGATCAGCAGCTTGCTGACGGTATTATAGAGCATAGTAATAGTTGCTGGGGCGCAGGCATTGTCGTTGTGCATAAAAAAATCTATGGATGGAACTAAGAAATATAGGTTCTGTTGTGACTTCCGATACCTCAATAATAAGACAGTAAGGGACGCGTACCCCATTCCAAACATATCGAAGACTTTGGATTGCTTAGGACAGTACCAGTACTTTTCTACAATAGATGTGACAAGTGGTTATCATCATTTAGAGGTGGCTCCAGAGGATAGTCAAAAACTGCGACCTCTACTCCTGGAGGCCATTACCAGTATATCAGAATGCCATTCGGTTTGAGATGCGCTCCAGCAACGTTTCAGAGGTTGCTAGGCAGTGTCTTGGGGTGTTTGAAGGCAGTGTCTTGTCAATTTGGATGACATTATGGTGTTTTCAAAAGTAGTATGGAGCAACATAGACAGCGGTTAAGGAAAGTCTTAATGACGTTAAGAGCAGCTTGTTTCATGTTGCTCCTGGAGAAGTGTTATTTTGCATTACAAGAAGTAAAATATTTGGGTCATATTATCAGAAAGTATGGAGTCCGAACAGATCCGAGGTTGGTACATGCTGTAAGGGATTTTTGGGAACCGGAAACAGTTAAGGAGTGCAGTCATTCATCAGAATTTGCAATTTCTATCGAAAGTGCGTGAAGGATTTTGCAGATTTAGCACAGCCATTGACGCGATTGTTGCAGAAGGGTGTGAAATTTGAGTGGACAGAAGGGTGTCAGAAAACATTTGACAAACTGAAAGAAGTGTTAACATCAAATCCAGTTCTTGTGTTTCCAGACTTTGAAAAAGAATTTAGGCTAGCATGCAATGTATTGAATCAAGCATTAGGGTGTGTTCTTAGTCAGGATATTGATGGGAAAGAACATCCTGTAGCGTATGTGTCTAGGCAGTTGAATGCAGCTGAGAGGAATTACTCTACAACTGAGAGGGAGATGCTTAGAGTAAACAATGGAATCACATATTTTAAATGTTATTTATATGGGAGAAGATTTCGGGTAGTGGCAGATCATGCTGCGTTGAAGTGGTTGTTGGGGTTGAAGGCTCCGTCCACTAGACGCGCTAAATGGGCTGTAAGACTTAATGAATTCGACTACGAAATGTTGCAAAGCCTGGGAAGAAGTACGGTAATGCAGACGCACTAAGTAGGAAGGTGGCAAAAGTAGAATTCATAGGTTATGACTTAGCGATATGGCAAGAATTACAGGATACAGACAACAATTGTAAAATGTATCGCACACGGCCACAATTTAATACGTACGGTGGTCTTTGGTGCAGAGAAACGAAGTTAGGACCAAGGGTAGCAGTGCCAGCGAAGCTGAGGGATGAGGTTTTAAAGGAAGCACATGATCATGTGTTATCTGGTCATGACGGTTGTAGAGTGACGAATAGGAGAGTGGTGGAGAGGGATTGGTGGAGAGGTAGGAAAGAAGGTGTGGATCAGTATGTCAAGAATTGTATATCATGTGCGCAGAGAGCAGATTTGAGTTGGAAACACATACAGCAACAACAACTGCTGGAAGCGACATGTACATTCTCTATGTCTTAGGACCTTTCAGGTGAACACCATTGGGGAACAGATTGGTTCTGACAATAACAGAGCATTATCCGAGGTATGCGGTGATGGTGGCTATGCCAAATCAACAGGCAGCAATGGTCATGCAAGCGTTAGTAAATAACTGGACTCTGAAGTTTGGTGTACCAGAGACAATAATTACAGACCAAGGGACCAACTAAATGTTGAATTTAATGAAGGAACTGTGTAAATTGTTGACCATAAAGAAGTTGAGGACGAGCGTGTTGCATCCACAGGCGTACAGAAGGACAGAACGGGTACACAGAACAATCGGGAAGATGCTGAGTTTTTATGTGGATTCTCATCACCATCAGTGGGACGAGTATTTGAAGCATATTGTATGTGCATATAACGCACAAATCCATACAAATACCAGTTTGTCTCCATGTGAGGTAGTGTATGGGTGAAAAATTCCATCACCGTTTGATTTAGTGAAGCTACAGAAAGGGAGGACCAGTGAATCTGTATGTCAATTCATGAGAACAATTTGGGATGTTTGGAAACAGGTACAAAAGGTGAGTATGAAGGCTTTAGAAAGGCAAGAAGACACAGTGAAGTGGAAAGGAAGTTTACCACAGTATTGAGTGGGGCAATGGGTAATGCTGTCCAGCCCCTATGAGGAAAAAGGGAAAATGAAGACCCTCACGAAGAGTCAAGGGCCATATCAAGTTGTTCAAACCACATCCCCCATTAATGTTAAGCTTCAGCTGCCAACTAGAACAATGATAGTACACATTGGACAGTTGCGGCCATTTAAAGGTTGTCCGGATGTGATTCCAGGCATGTCACAGGAAGGGAAGAGGAAGAAAGGGAAAGTGAAAAGAGGTGTTCAGCGCAGGGAAAACCAAGAAAATAAGAGTACAGCATGATGTACGTATGCTTTGCGATCCAGAAAGTAGTAGAGTATTTGTAGTTTTTTTGTTTCTTGTTATGTATCATTCGGTTTGGGCAGATTAATTAGGCATTGTATTTTCATATGTTGTATGTATTTTTTGAGTATTTGAGCCTGCTGGGGACAGCAGTCTCTTCCATAGACAGAAGATAACAGTATGTCCAGCCAGGGTGATAAGCACCAACCCGGACACATGCACGGTCCAGTTATTTTTAGCTAAGGGGAAAGGAATAGACTGTCCACCGGACATCGTGGAGCCAAAATTGAGCTTGCAATGGGTTGGAATGTATTGGATCTTCTACACCTAGGAGAACGTGGTAGTAGAAGCAAGTTGTTTTGAACAGGGAATATTTGCAGAAGCGAAACATATAGAGCTTAAGGGGAGTGGAATTCTAATCAATGGAACTCAGTGTGACATAATTGGACCAACCTTCCATCTGCCAGCGTCAATTTCAGGAGTCACACAATTGAATGTTACACAGCCACAGCTGTACTGGCCAGAAGCAACTTAAGAGTTTTTGCCAAGGCAGAACCTGACCTTGTTAAATCAAACTCTGGAGCCAGGTCTGTTGAGATCCGTAAACCAGTTCATTTTAGAGCAAAAGGAGCGCCATCAGCCGAACAGCTTGTGCAATGTGTCGCTCAGTATAGGGAAAGGCAATGGCAAACAACTATCATTTTGAGCACCGCTTTGCCAAGTGTCATCACAGCCTTAACTTTGTTATGTGTTGTTTCCATTCTGATCAGCTGGAGAACCAAATCCAAGAGGAAATCAAGGGTAGTCCAAGTCACAGTAGATTGGATACCGAGGGAGTGAGACAACTACGTAAGGGGTTCATTGAGCAGTGGTCATCCAGTAAGGAATTTTTTCATTTTGTTTCATGTCATGTGTTTTAAGGGGCACTAGACCACATTTAAGTTTTCTAAAAGTAAGCGTCCCTAATCTGATGCACTAAATCATCCTCTGAGGACAACGCGGGGTCCGCAGCCAGCCAGCAGTGGGCCATGCCACGGCTCGCTACTGTGGACAGTCTTGTTGGCTCCCAACATGCACCGGAGACATCTAGGGTGAGGGCCGCAGATTCAGATGCTGGATTGCGGGGGCTTGTTGTTGCCCGCGATCTGAACCACGACGGCGAAGAAGTGTGCTGCGGGCCACCTGCGGCTCCCAGCGAGCGGCGCTGAGGCAGCAGGGGCGAAACTGCTGAGTCGACTGTCGGCGCATCCTGATGTCACGGCTATACAAGGCCGACACACAGCAGTGCGTGCACAGGTCTGGGGCAGCCACTTCAAGCCATTTCACAGTCAGCGAAGTGGTGTCCTCAGCACTGCAGGACCAGGTGACGCGGACTGAGGGGAACACGGCACTGTAGTTGGAAACAATAAACCACTTGGAAAGTTCGCACGAGTCTTAATACGGTGCCTTCTACCTCTTGTCGCTACATTTGGTGTTGCTGTTACATTCGGTGTCACAAGTTCCCACTACACAACTAAGTATTAACATGCAAGTCAAATGCGATGATTAGGCATAACAAGCCACACAGATAACCGTGCACCTATCCAATGGCTCTCCTTTAACACAACTGAGTGTAACCCTTTCCAGCCATGCATCAGTAGTTGTGCACAAGCAGAGACACCAAAGCTGTGTGTGATTTGACTGATCAGCAGTTGTGCAAATGCACCATTGGGAAGGGTTGCGTCTAGTTACATTAAAATTGGACTGTTGCACAGTTAGCCATAGTCCTTGTACCACTATAGCCACAGTATTGGAACTGTGCATTTAGTATGTAGCACTCACATAAAACCACAAGATATGCATACTTGTGCAATAGATTTACTTAGCTGTGTGCCTGTGCAAATCTATTTTACCATACAAACGTCAATAAAATGTCATAGTATAGATTAGCAAAATGAAGACATTTCCAGTTTCAGTTTCTGGTATATAGATAATCTATTTTGGTCAATTTTAACCATTTTGTTGACATAAAAAAATAAGTAATTTACTTACCCACTGCTAAAGCAAGAATTGGAGTGTGGCTGACTTGATTGCCCTTACAGAAGAGTGATGAATTGCTCCAACATAAAAAGGGGAGGGGGCACTTTGAGAGGGTGCTGTTAATTTGACAAAGTACTTATGTTATAACATATGGGTTTTTCCTGGCATAACTATCCGAGTCAGTGAATGAAAGTGCCTAATCCACATGAGCATTGTTTTGAGTTATTGCATGGTATGTGATTGATTACATTGAAAGACAGCAACATCAATAAAAGCAACACAAAACAATGTAGATAGTAGAAGTGCTACTTGTTACCAGAATGTGATGAAGAAAAAAAAGGGATAGTGTGGTCAGACAAATGCTCAGTGTATTCAATTTTATTGTCTAAACTATCAAGAGGCTTTGGCTTGGCCACAAAATGCATCAATAAAATGTGTCTAAGATAAAGAGGATGTGGGTTAATTTGTTAGATCATATGTGGTTTTCTCAGCACAGACTACACTGCAAAAGCAATGCTGTTTTCTCAGCGCAGAATCCCTCGCAAAAGTAAAAGTGCAGGGGCAGTTAAAATTGTATAGACAATAATGAGTCTTTATTCTAATGATTTTATACATGGTTAATACTACTAACTCTTGTATAAGTGAGATGTTTAAGCAAATGTTTCAATTAGAACATTATGTTCTTGGCGATGTTGGTTTTCTTTGAAAACAGGCCAGAGTCAAAGGTAAATTTTTTATGCCTTCATTTCATTTCCTACTGCAGGAGGCACCCTAGACATGATGGATATTTAGATAGTTCATCAACATTCAAAAGCTTCCAAATATTGATTACATTCACTTAACAGTTAATAGTACTGGTACTGAAGCTTTTTCCAAAAGTATCTGAAAAGTTTTCTAAAACTGGATAAGGTAGTTGTAATCTGCTGCTATAGCAAAAACTCCACCAAGTGGCACTTGTGCCAGGTGCTGTAGTTAAATACAGGAGACTACTAAGATGTAATTTAGTTTCTCTTGGCAGTACTTTATACAACAGAACTACTGATAAGCTAATGTATTGTTTTTCAGAAGTGGCTAAGGAAGTTTGCTTCAAATGCATGTCTGTTCTCAGGTGTAACATGTCTGTGGAAAGAGCTGGATTTGAGCAATTTTGAAGCAGAAGTGAGTTATATGTCAACAGGTATGTCAATAAAAGATACACTTCCTGCATGTTATGCACCAAAGACAAGTAAACACATGAAAGGCTTGTCCCTGAGATGAAATCTGGCATAAGGGCCTTGCTTGGTGGTGTTTACACTATTTTTCCAATCCTGGACCTCTTACATCACAATGATATCACATTCTTAGATAATTTTGATGTCATTACTTCCTGTTATATGAAAATGCTTGTCTCATCAACAGCTTTCAAATACCATTAAAAAAGTACTCCATTACATTTAAATAAAACTACTTGCTTCAGTATATCAGATGATATGAGTTACAAATATTAATCTTAGATTACTCCACATCCCTCTTTACTATCATTTGCCAACAAACATGTACCAGTACCTTCAAGAGTTCACAGAGCAAACTGGGTGTCATATCTTACATGACTGTTACATGACTGCCCATGTATTTCTATTTGTGTGTGTGTGTGTGTGTGTGTGAATTCTTAAGGGACAAACTGCCGAGGTCATCGGTCCTGCTATATTGTGCTTTGTGAATCGTGATAATGATAACATTGCTACACACACACACACACACACACACACACACACACAGAGAGAGAGAGAGAGAGAGAGAGAGAGAGAGAGAGAGAGAGAGAGAGAGAGAGAGAGGGGGGGGGGGGGGGGAGGAGGAATGACTCTAGACTTTCAATAATAACATTTTATTTACAGAAGTACTTTTTACACAACAAATACTTTCTTTTCACAAAAATATATATCATCACAGAGCAGATTTTGTTTAACCCAAAAATTCTCATTCACAAAAAAAGGATAATTAACAGTATGGAGTGAGTGCTGTGAATCAAGTGTAAACATAATTCCAGCCACTTTAAACTAAACAAATGTGTGGCACTGAAACAGTTAACAAAAATTACTGAACTGTACAACATTACGTACTATCTATCTCTGATGAAAAATAGGTGTAGATGTTGCCTTCCAAAACCACATCAAATAAAATTTCTTATTTATTTCACCGGTACCTAACAACAGACATGGAGTTGCATTCAGAGCTCACATACATGAGACTAAAACTGATAACTTTTCACAAACACAGAACTTATCTTTCAACATTTTTTCAGTTGTAGAATTATATGTAGTGACACAGCCTCATAGGATAGGTTTTTGCATGGTTAAGAAAAGGGCAACAATAAAAGCAAATGCCACAAATGCATTCCCCTGAGTAAAGAAATACTTGGTAAGTTCCTGTTATTTAAGGCAGTGAGTGAGAGTATTGATATTAACAAAAGTTATAAAATTAAAGATATTATACACAAATATTTCACAATACTTACAGCATTTACAAGATCTATAAAAAACACTCAAAATATACACATACTTGCAGAGCCTCAGTGCAATGAAGTAGCATTTCTAAATCTCTTCCATTTTACCCATGTACTTAAAAAAAATAGTAATAACACAAACATCTGCCAGAAATGCACAGCCGCGAGTGAAGCAGAACACGTGTAGGTTGTTCTTATTTCATCTGATGAATGTGACAATGCATTTTAACAAATGAATTATAAAATTAAAAATATTGAAATATTTACACATCACAAAAATTTACAAGCAAAATAGAAAACCATGAATGAACAAACGTGCATGTGCCTCCCCCCCCCCCCCCCCCACACACACACACACACACACACTCAGTATATAAGGACCAACAGCTATCTCCCAGTCACTTTCTTTCTACTCATGTAGTTTACAGAGGGTAATAACAAAACCAACTGCTAGAAATGCATTGTCCTGACTAAAACAGTTCCTGTTATTCCATTTCAACAATTTAGTTATGAAATTAATGAAATTTCACAAAATTTACCATATTTAAAAGCAATACAGAAAACACTGAATTCCACATATACTTTCAGAAGCTCATTACAACTGAGCTACCTTTTATTTCTTGGCCTTTTCTTTTTTGATACCCAGGTGTCACTCAACTGTTTCATGATATTTTTTGTAGGAGCAAAAGTATCATCAGACGTATTTTCAGATGATGAACTATTCAAAGACATTTCAAGTTCTTGAGGATCTTGATAGTCATTTTGTGGCTTATGAACAGCCATTTGAGATTTCTTTTGATACAATCGCCTTGCAGGTGTGGCACGGAGGCACTTCAACATTTTGGTATTATCATTCTTGTCACTCTCTTCCTGTTTTCCACTGGTGTTACTCTTTGAACTGCCAGACACACTACTTCTGAGACTCATAGGACTTGAACTATTACTGCAACTGCTGCTGCAGCTACTTACACTGCTGCTACTGCTGCTGCTGCTGCTGCTGCTGCTATCTGAACTGCTGCTAGAGCTACAGCTGTTATCATCATGTTGCAGACACAATGGAACTGAGGGTGTCACACAAACAGGAGAGCTGTTATTGGTATGGGGTTCATCAGCAGTGATGGCAACTGAACTTCCAATTAAAGCAGATGGACTGGTATCATCATGTGGCTTAATTGTGATGAATTTCATTGGAGCCTCTTCAAGAATACATTTCCTAGATCGGCGCCGTACAATTATATTCTTTTTATTTGTAGCACTTGGTAAATTTGTACTGGAAATTATTTCAGACTGCTGTGGACATGACATCACAGCATTTTCCAGTTGCAGACTGTCAGATTCATTTGCTACATTTTTACTTCCACCACTTTCATTTTCAAATGAGCCTTCCAGTATTTTCAGCAGTTCTTCACCAGAGAGGGGTTCCTTTCCTCCTCTACCCTCTGCATAAGCATCAGCAGCCATTTCCATACTATCTTTCCCTATAGTCTGTCTTCTTTGATTTATAGTCCCCTCTGAAGTTTCCAGTAGTCCAGCTTCACCTTTCCTGTTGTCATTTTCTACCTGAAAATTACCACTCTTCAGTTCTCCAAAAGTATGCACACAGGTTGTTTCGTTTCCAAGATGTGTACTAACATTAAGATCATCCATAGCAATATAGCTGCATATAAGATCAGTGTCTTGTAGCTCTGACTGACAAAGCTGTGGTGTCATTTTACATGACCCCTCTTCAAGTTCAATTTGTTCATTTTCAAAATTCATCAATTTTTGCAATTTCTTCTTGGATGATTTTAAACTCTTTTTGGAATTGCAGTTTCTTCCATCTGGCCTGCAGCCAGGAGAAGACAACCTAGTTGTTTTAGATCTTGTGATTCTTTGACTTTTACTGTTGTGTTTATCACCTGACTGCATATTTATTGCACTTTTGCATGAGTTACAATTTAGTGACTCATTATCATTATCACAGCTAGCACCACTTGCAATTTCTTCACTGTACTTGGTACTTAAGGGAACAAATTCATCATGAATACCAACTTTATAAGGTGAATGAGTCTGCAATAAATTTGCCATTAAAATTTCTGACTGTAGTGAACTTTGTGATGTTGAGATTGTCATTCTCGCATTCTTTTTCCGCCTAGGAGGGGAAACTAATTTAGAACTCAATGGAGCACCAGTGTCTTGCACACTGGTATGTTTACTTGCCTCACTGGTTTTTTTATTGCTTTCTGAATGTAGTTTCTGATACGACTTAGGCTGAGTGTCTTTGTGCACACTAATGCCACTTACAAGTGAGTTATCAATTTCTGGCTTCTGTCTGTTGCTAACATCCACATCCTTCATAACAGTATCACCACTTGATAATGCTTGAATGCAGCTACTAGCTAGTTTTGTTTTGACTGTTTCATTCTTTTTATCAGATTTTCTCTCGCCAATTTGTTTACAGATCTCTTCAGGTTCGACATGCAAAGAAAAATTTACATCTTCTGAGACAGTCGCCTCCTTGTCACACAGAGGAAAACCATCTTTCAAAGATTTAGGATTACTAGAAGATTGTACTTCACCTTTACATTTCATTTCATTTCCATCCGAACAATTGTCTGACTGTTTGTTACTTTCTGTACACTGACAAGCACTACTACATAAACAAACACTTTTTGATACCTCGCTAGAAATTACGCTATCAGTAACTTGATGATTTACAAGTTCTCTTTTCTCAAAGAAATCCTTATTATCAGCATTACATGTCATATTATTTGTGCCACAACTTTCTTTTTCAAATTTTGCACCCAAGAGAACTGATTCAATATCCTCTGTCTTTTTGTTCATAGTAACACTATCTTTTACTTCCCTAGCCTTCATACACTGGGATGATTGTTTCCCAGCTCCACCTGACACTTCAGAATCATTATTCTGAAACTTCTCTAAGACTTTATACCTATTGCTGGTTTCAAAGTCAGCAATCTCTTGTCTTTCATATGTATCATGTTGCCGTTCTTTAGCCACCAGATGATCTCCCAGAGAAGGCCTACTACATGAAGTGGGATTAATGTTTCTATGACATGACAGCTCTGATGTCATGTTGTGCACTGGTTCAGAAAATCTTGACACTGCAGGGGAAGTTTTCACAGGACTACCATCTAAAATTTCTCCTTCCTCTAGTTCTTCGCTCATATCCTCAATTCTTGTTTCCCTTCTGCTCTTTCTTTTACTCACAAGTTCTCTTTTTTCTGGCCGTTCAACTCTCAAATTTGTAAATCTCAGTTCATAGTGATCTGCAAAGTCTTTCATGGAGCAGAGCAAGCCTTCTTCATTAGCAGACACCTTAGCCAATGGAACATCCTGCAGGATGCAACCAGCCACACTGCTTTCTACATTTAATGATGGAGCAGAAACAGTGGTAGAATTATTACAGGCTGACACTGGATTTTTAATTTCTGAAACATGTTCTGAATGAAGTGCAGTATTATTAGCTTTTCCCTTGTGAGTTTTAACATCTTCTAGATCAAGTTTGTGATCAAGCTTACCTAAATCATTAACTGATGCGTGTTGTTTATCCGTGGTGCAACTAATGTCCTGCACTCTCTCTGTCCTTGATCCACCAATGAAACTTTGTACAGGAGAAATGACATTAGTTTCAACAGAGGCAGTTTTCTCCACAACTGTCTGCTCACTCTTGGTAACAGTGCCATCAAGTACTGTCCTTACTGAAGCAGTAGTTGTAGCAACAATTATTTTGTCATTATTATTCAGTCTTTGTCTTTTTTCCTCAGGAGAGTCTACATCACACGATCCAGAAGTTCTCTTAGAACGTATCACAACAGACTTCCTTTTTCGCGATGTACTAAAATCGCATGTTTCACGGAATATGCTAACAGAAACACCATCTGTGTTAAACACTGCTGAATTACAGACTCTCTTCAGTTTCCCTTCAGTGTCATTTGATGCCTGACTAGTGACACTCTGTGCATCAGAGGTTGGCACAATATTTTCTTTCCTTTGTTCTTCACCAGGACGGAGAGCACGGTCTGAGCTCCAAAGTGGATTTGGTTCATTTGTTGCAGCATGAAATAGTTCCGGAGTGCCTGGGATTTTATCCAATTTTGAACTTGAATTAGAAACTAACCTACGGCACAAATCTAAAACAGGTTTTCTACATTCCTTGTTCTCAAATGTAATCTTCTTTAATTTATATTCATATGCCTTGGAAGTATTAAGATCCTCTGTTTCCATTCTTTGTGTTTTCCTTCCATTATAATTTTCCGCTGTCACTTTCCGATATTCAGGTATTATCTGAGAGTGATTAAAATGTTTATCATCTGCCAGAACAGAACTGGTTGTGCCACTTTTGCCAGTGACTATCTCTCTTCTGTAATCGTCCAATGAGAAATCTACATTTCGAGACTGCTTCTGACTGTGTATAACTTTTTCTGCCTCTACGATGTACATTTTCTTTTTCAACAAATCATTAGCAGTTTCCATTCTAGTTGAATCAGACCTTTTAGATACATTTTGGTGTCTAGTTGCAACATGCCTCTTGTCTTTATCACGAAATTTTGCACTGCCATGTCTCCTTTCGTGCCTGGAACGAGATGAGGACCGCCCTCGAACAGGTGAAGAGTCACGATGCTTATATTTTCGATGGTCTGTGTAATGCTGACTATCTCTAAATGATTGTCTCACACGTGAATGGCTACTGTAAGATGTATAAGATTTATGGCTATTATGGGCTGAATATTGTCTGGAGTACCTTGTTCGCGCACTGTCAGACTCACTGTCAATTTGCTCTAACACAGAAGATCTCTCAACGCGCACCCTTTGCTTTGATGATAGTTTTGGAATTTTGAAACGTGAGCTGTCAAATGGAGTTTTCGATCTTGATCGTGAATACTTTGATTTTACACTGTTTGCAACTCTTACACTAGCAGATGTCTTAGGCCTAAGTTCCGTTTGTTTCCCTCTAATATGATAATTTGTTTTTACATCCTGTTTTGCATGTTTTGTACTCTCTCTCAGTGAAGACTTCTGTGCATTTTCACGTTCTTCTGACTGTATCACACAGGAATCAACTGATGAACTTTTTGTAGAAGAGCTTTGAGAGCTTGATCTAAGGCAATTTTGAATGGCAGGGTTGTGAGATCCAATATCTGATACATGAGAATGGTATTTTTTAGAATGAAAACTGTAACTACGCTCTTCATTAGGAGAAGTCCTTGCATTAACATGTTCAGGTCTTGAATCTTTACTACCATTATCAAGATCTGGATTGCCAAATGATGTTTCTTCTAGGATATTAATTGCGTCAGCAAATTTTCTTTCATTTAGAGCTACTTCTTTCACATCCGTGGTATTCTCAAACTTCTGAGCAGTCTCATGCTTATCTGTAGCATCATTTATGTCTCCTTCCCCCTCATTGACGATAATGTTGTCATCGTGACTTCTGGAGCCATCTGGTTGTTTAGTACATGCATAAGCAAGTGTTTCTTGATCATCCTTCTCTTTGGATGCATTTAAATGCTTTTTCAATTGCATAATGGGCACCATCTCAGTCCCTTCATATTGAACCTCTGGGGTACAATTATGGTCCTGTTTGGCACCCGCAAATTGGAATTCTACAGACTGATAGGAACTTAAGTCCCGAGACACACTATCTGCATTACGAAAAGTTCTTTCATTACGAGACACTTCCTTCAAATTTTCAATGTGCTCAAGTTTTTTATGAGTATTATGCACACTTAAATCATCATTTCCATCTCTTTCTTTTTTATTGCTGTTTACCTTCACATAACAATTCCGAGAGTCACATGGCTGTTTAGCACCAGTACAGTTAAGAATATCATTACATTCTACCTCAATGGAAGCACTGAACTGCTTCCTCAATTGTGTACTAAACACAGTATCGGCCACATTCTTCTGACCATTTGTGGTACAATAATAGTCTTGCTTTGCATCCACAAGATGTAATTCTATAGCTCCAGAGGAATCTGATTCTAGTTTACCAATTATATTACTTGCGTTAACAGAGTCTCTTTGTTTTTGAGTTGCTTCTACCTCCATTTCCTTGGCTCCAAGCACCTGACAAGCATTATGCCTAGATGTCTCATCTGTTTCTCTCTCCTCTTTACTGCTATTTATCTTAACCTCATCAATTTTAGAGGCACATGACTGTTTAGTACCTGTATAGACAAATATGTCTTTATCATCTTTCTCTGTAGAAGTATTCAATTGCTTTCTCACTTGTTCAGTGAAAACAGTCCCAAACACATTCTTCTGAACTTTTGTGGTAGAATTATGATCTTGCTCGGCATCCTCAGAATGGAGTTCCTCAGATTGGGAAGACTTTGATCCTAATTCACCAATTATATATCCTGCGTTAACAGATTTTCTTTCACTTTGGGTTGCTTCTTTCACAACATCTGAGGCCTCAAGCTCTTGAAGAGTATTATGCCTAGCTATTTCATTATTTATGTCTCTCTCCTCTTTACTGCTATTTATCTTCATCTCACCAATTCTAGAGTCATATGACTGCTCAGTACCTGTGCAGACTGGTATTTCTTTATCATTTTTTTCTGCAGGAACATGCAATTGGTTTTTCCTTTGTTCACTGAAAACAGCCTCAATCACATTATTCTGTACATCTGTGGTACAATGATGACCTTGTTTTGCCTCCACAGAATGGAATTCTACAGATCCAGAGGTACTTGATTCTAATTCATCAATCGCATTTCCTGCATTCACAGATTTTCTTTCATTTTGCATTTCTTCTTTCTCAGATTCTGTGGTCTTGAACTTCTGAAGAGTGTTGAGTCCAGCTGTGTCATTTTTAGTCTGTCTCTCCTCCTTACTGTTACTTATTTTGGCCTCATCAATTGTGGAATCATATGACTGTTTAGTACCTGTGCAGACAACTATTTCTTTACCAACTTTCTCAGCAGAAGCATTCAGTTGCTTTCCCATTTGTTCACTGGAAACAGCCTCAACCACATTCTTCAGAATGTTTGTGCTACAATGATGGTCTAGTTTTGAATCCACAGAATCGAATTCTAGAGAGCCAGAGGAATTTGATCCTATTTCACCAACTACATTACCTGCATTAACAGACTGTTCTTCATTTTGAGTTGGTTCTTTCACAGTTTCTGTGGCATTGAGTTCTTGAAGATTATTGTGCTTATCTATCTCATTATTTGGGTGTTTCTCATCTTTACTGCAATTTATCTTTTCAGCAGGACTCCCTGAGACACATACCAGTTTATTATTGGTGGAAGCACATATTTCTTTCTTATTGTTTTCTGTCGGAGCATTCAACCGTTTTCTCATTCTTGCACAGAACACAGTCTTAACCACATTCTTCTGAATGTTTGTGCTACAATGATGGTCTTGTTCTGCATCCACAGAATGAAATTCTATAGATCCAGAAGGATTTGATTCCAATTCATCAACTACACTACCTGCTTTAATAGATTTTTTTTCATTTTGAGCTGCTCCTTTCACAGTTTCTGTGGCCTCAAGTGCTTGAATATTACTATGCCTAACTGTCTCATCATTTGGGTGATTCTCCACTTTATTGCTATTTATCTTTTCATCATGACTTCCTGAGACACGTAACTGTTTGTTATTGGTAGAATCAAATATTTCTTTCTTATTCTTTTCTGTGGAAGCATTCAGTCGCTTTCTCATTCGTGCACTGAACACAGTCTCAACCACATTCTTCCGAGCCTTCCAAGTACTATAATCGCCTTGAATTGAGGCCACAGGAAGGATTTCTGAAGAGGCAGAGGAGTCTCCTTCTAAACTACTCACATCATTTAATTCATTGTTGACGCTTGATGAACAAGTGTTTGTGTCAGGCAGATTGTTGTCTGCTTTTAGTATATCACGTACATCTTCAACGATATTTGTAACCCTGTTACTTGTGCCAGAAATCAAATGTAATCCTTCTTCATGCCACTGAACATTGGAATAATTGTTTGCCAATTCCTGCTTCTGATGTACTCTGGTGTCATCAGTGTGTTGTTGGCATTCTACTTCTGTTTTGTGTGATATTTTCTTGCGTCGAAAAATCAACTGGTTGTTCCTTGAAAAAGAAAGAAAAAAAAAATTGAAATAACACTAATATATTTCTTAAATTTAAAAAATTAAGTGATTTCCTAGTGCAGCTAATGCAATTCATTAACTTCATACAACATGTTCAAAACATTGCAATGAAGTATAACAGGGCATGAAGAATAGAATGTAGTGTGCATGCCTGATGTTTTTCATGACAGCGGAAACAACCAGTCACTGGATAGCTGTTGACAAGTGAATATGTGTAAGTGGTAGTCGGCGGGCTTTGTGTCGTGAGTAAGTGGAACAGTGTTATTGCATCAAATTTTGTTTTAAACTTGGCAATTGTCAAGCTGAAACAATCCAAAATATTTACAAGTGTTTAGGGATGCAGCAATGGATACCACACAGATGAAGGATGGGTACAGCTGCTTCCAATGTGGCTACTCTTCAGTTAAGAGTGAAGCACATTCAGGTAGGCCCTCAACATCCGCATATGAGGTTGTTATTGATCACCTAAGAACTTCGGTGATGCAGGATAGATGAATCACAATCAGAGAATTTGCTGATAAAGTTGGCACTGGATGCATTCATTCCATTTTAACGGAACATCTACACTTCAGGAGGATCCCATCGAAATTTGTGCCAAAGCTGTTAACAACTAAGAAGAAGCAACTATGATCAGAGATCACACAAGGCATGCTGGATACAGTGAACAGTAATCCAAACTTTCTTAAAACAAGGATCACTAGTCATGAGTCATGGCTTTATGGGAATGACCCATAAACAATATTCCAGTCATTGTTATGGAAGCATCTATCACCCTCAAGTCCCAGAAAATCAAAGCAGGTCCACAGCAATGTGAAAGTCATGCTGAACATACATTTTAACTCCAATGGTATGATCCATCACAAGCTCACCCCAGAGAATACTAATGTCAATAAGGTGTACTAAGATTTTGTGCATCATCTTCGTGAAGCAGTGAGATACAAACGGCCAGACTTGTTGGCAGTAAGCACTTGGCACCTTTACCACGATAATGAATCCACTCATTATTCTCTATTGATTCAGAGATTTTTGGCCAAACACAACATGACTGGTTTATCTGCCCCCCCCCCCCCCCCCCCATACTCCTGATGTAGCACTGAGTGACTTCTGACTTTTCCTTAAATTGAAAAGGACTCTGAAAGGGATCAAATTTCAGAACAGGGAAGAGATTATGAAGAGTATGCCGGAGCAGCTCCGCACCACGATAAAGGGGGCTTTCCAATAACGCTTCCAGCAACAGCAGCACCATTGGGAGAGGTGTGTAGAAGCTAAAGGATGACTAGTATAAAACAGGTCTATCTGAATAAAGAATAAAGATTCTTTTCATTAATAAAAGTCCGATACATCATAAACATCCCCCGTACAATCAAGTACTTCACTCTTCTCCGATATATCTGTACAATCTAAAACAGCCTCATAAATAAAAACATGAGCAAATCTTTCAATACTTTCTTACCACTAACTTCTTACATACAGTAGGTAGGTTGGCTGGTTGGTTGATTCAGGAGAGGCGACCAAACAGTGAGGTCATCGATCCCATCAGAAGAGGGAAGGATAGGGAAGCAAATCGGCCACGCCCTTTCACAGGAACCATCCCAGCATTTACTTGAATCGATTTTAGGACATCACAGAAAACGTAAATTGGGACCACCTTGCTCAGTATGTAAAGTAGATTTTGTTAAGACTGCTAGAAGATTCCTGTATTATCATTAGCAAAAATTTCAACAGTATATATCAGCAAAACTCCTTAAAAAACGTTTTGCAAATCTGCAAATGAATATGGGCTTTAGACTCAAGTAGGGCATTACTTTACTGTGAAATAAAAATAAAGCAATAACCAAAATATATGCAGCCTTTTCAAAAGTTCACAGCTCTGCAAAATCAAAATACACTGTTGGGTAACAGTCAGCATTGTTGTTCCACCCTATGCATTTTGATATGCTTGTATTCTCCTTGGCATGCCATCCAAAAAATGGTCGGAGACATTGCTACTCAAGCTTCTACCTCTCTCTGACAAAAGCCCTTGAAATATAGGTAGTTGGGTAGCTCCCACCTGTTTTGTTTCCCTTCCCCAATAATTATAATTTTTTTCCAAATTAATTTGATTTCTACAATAGTCATTTTCATATTGCATAGAAGACGCATGAAAACTTCAACTTCCAGTTTGGCTAGAGACAATGTTAATTAGAAAGCATCATTAACTGAAAAGTAAGTACAACTCGGATGATTTGTATTAGCTAATATATATTTTGTAAATAAAATAGAAAGAAATTTCCACATGGGAAAAATATATTAAAAACAAAGATTCCAAGACTTACCAAGCGGGAAAGCACCGGTAGACAGGCACAATAAAATAACACACAAACACACACACAAAATTACGGGCTTTCGCAACCGGCGGTTGCTTCATCAGGAAAGAGGGAAGGAGAAGGAAAGATGAAAGGATGTGGGTTTTAAGGGAGAGGGTAAGGAGCCATTCCAATCCTGGGAGCGGAAAGACTTACCTTAGGGGGAAAAAAGGATAGGTATATACTCGCGCGCACACACACACACACACACACACACACACACACACACACACACACACACATCCATCCATACATACATATACAGACACAAGCAGACATATTTAAAGGCAAAGAGTTTGGGCAGAGATGTCAGTCGAGGTGGAAGTGCAGAGGCAAAGATGATGTTGAATGACAGGTGAGGTATGAGTGGCGGCAACTTGAAATTAGCGGAGATTGAGGCCTCGTGGATAACAAGAAGAGAGGATATATTGAAGGGCAAGTTCCCATCTCCGGAGTTCGGATAGGTTGGTGTTGGTGGGAAGTATCCAGATAACCCGGACGGTGTAACACTGTGCCAAGATGTGCTGGCCGTGCACCAAGGCATGTTTAGCCACAGGGTAATCCTCATTACCAACAAACACTGTCTGCCTGTGTCCATTCATGCGAATGGACAGTTTGTTGCTGGTCATTCCCCCATAGAAAGCGTCACAGTGTAGGCAGGTCAGTTGGTAAATCACGTGGGTGCTTTCACACATGGCTCTGCCTTTGATCGTGTACACCTTCCGGGTTACAGGACTGGAGCCGTAATTTTGTGTGTATGTTTGTGTGTTATTTTATTGTGCCTGTCTACCGGCGCTTTCCTGCTTGGTAAGTCTAATATATATTTTTCAATACAATGGCCTACACTATTCTATAACACAAAAATCCAACTTTATAGTATCCTAAAATTTATTATCTCCTCTGTTAACATAATATGAACCTGAGAGGGGCTGCAATTTTTCATGGTAAATTCTGTCATAACTACTATCAGATACCTAACTTTGACTACACACCTTTGTTACTTCTTTTTTTCTGTAACATATGACATATAGCATTGCTTAATTGCCACACTAATTAATGATTTCACAAAACTTACTATGACTGGCAATGTGAAACTCATGTGTGTAAATGAAGGGATTCACATTGTAAAAGAAAAATAGTGTCTATGTATTTTTATAAATTTGTAATCCAGAATTCTATTTGTCCTTGTAGTTCACAAATAACAGTAAATTCTCACCTAGTGAATTTTAAGGCAATTGTGTGGTTTTCAAAATAACAGTTTATTCTTATATCACTCTTCGTAAGACCCACTCCATCACAAAAGAAGTAATCTGCACTCAGACTGTAACTACAGAACTATTGCTGGGTCTAGTATGTAGCTACCTATTCATCTGTACTGAAATGGCATACAAAAGAACCAAACTGACCATAAACAATAGTTGGGAACACATCCAAGCGTAATTAAAGTGTCTGATCTTCAAGTTCTGGTACAGATTACATTACTGACAATAGCATACTTTCACCACCAACTTTTCAGCCAGTTTTTTGAAAGAGGTGCCAGCTACATTCATATGAGGTTCATTCAAATGAAACCTGGTCAGTCCATCTACCTTTGCCTTACATGTAAGGTGGTACCACTTAACTGCGAGTATGGTGGCGCCATCTATTGGTAGAGAGATTGACACGTGTGCACCGTTTGATGACACTTGCACCAGTGTGGTTTCACGCTGAACAGAAGGTAGTCACACAAGTTATCGCCCACTACCGAACATGCAGGTGACTAAGCAGGAACAACGAGGAGTGATTCAATTTTGGGCAGCAGAGGGAGCTGGAGGCCGTGAAATGTATTGATGGGTGAAAGCTGTGTACAGTGAGTACTGTCTGAGTTATTCAAGCATGTTGGAATAGCGCAAACCTTTCCTTGCGGGGTGCGAGTCACTGGAAGATGATGCTCATCATGTCTTCACACCGGAAATGGTTGCAGAAGTGAATGCTTTAGTCTTGGACAATTGCAGAATCACCATGGATGAGATCCTTCGGTTACTGGGTATGAGTGTGGACACTGCCCACACCATAATGCATCAACACTTGAACTTTTGAAAAATCTGTGCGCACTGGGTTCCCCACCAACTGACCATCAAACAGTGCAATACTCAAATGGCGCTGTCTTTGAGTCATCTGCAATGTTATCATGAGGAGGAATATGGCTTTCTGTCACATATTGTCACAGGTGACAAAACATGGTATCACCATTTTGAACTGGAAAATTAGAGTCAGAGCAAGCAGTGGAAACATGCGGCTTCACCAGCTCCAAAGGAATCAAACGCCACACACACTATTTCTGGTAACGTCATGATGTCCTCCTTTTTTGACCACAAGAGCCCACTAGTTGTCGAGTTCCTGGGGTGGGGAACCACCATAAATGCCCAACATTACATAGCCACTTTACAGAACCTTAGACGAACCATCAAGTTGAAACGCCAAGGTATGTTGTCTAGTTGCATTACCCTCCAGCATGATAATGCCCACCCACACATGGCCAATGTGGTGAAGGCGACATTACAGCTGTTTCGGTGGGAAATGCTGGAACATCCACCCTAGTCCTGACCTTTCACTGTGTGACTTTCATGTGTTTGAAACTCTAAAACAAGCTATTCGTGAACATCAATTCGCAACGGACGACGAAGTGTGTGACTGGGTCCAGGCCTGGACCCGACAACAGCCTCCTAGCATCTTCAAGGATGGAATCGACCGGCTAGTGTCGCAATGGGATAAATGTGCCAACAGTTTTGATGACTATTTTTGAGTATGTTTACTGTGTATAACTACATTTTTGAGTTAATAAAATCACTACCGTTACTTTACACTAGTGACCAGGTTTCATTTGAATGCCCCTTATAAACTGGGTAGGCTACACATTCCAACAGTCATACAGTGTACGAGGAGGATTACAGTTATGAAAGACTCATAGCTTCAAGCAGTTCCATGCACGTTCTATAGAGTTCATATCAGCAGATACTGCATATCATTAAGTTTCATTGTTTCTCATCTCCTGGAGAAAGATGTTGACAAGGAAGCCACAGCATACTCATCCATTATCATTTTTTACGATGAACCCATTATCATAACTTTAACTTAGGGCTTGACAACAGGTTGGAGGACCGTGTCCTGAAACTGTTCAAGCCCTACCTCCATCCTTGTCAGTGATGAGAAGGATCCAAACATCACATTGGCCCAAACACAAATGACTCAACTACCAACAGAACCCATTGCACTGCGTCCCTGAGATGGGCACTGGTACCTGGCCATCTGCACAAGCTTTACATTGTTCATCAGTTACCAGACAAACACTGCACTTGTCCATGAACACAACCCAGTTTCACTGATACAGGTTCATTTCCAGATGTTCCCTTACTCACATCCTTCATGCATTATAGTGCTGTGGGGTTTGTACTGTCGTATAGAACTGATGCCTACATGCCAGATTTATCATGTGGAGACACTGCCCAGGTTGACACAGCACTCGAAGCTGCCCCCAAACAGACAGTGGGCACTTGTGTCACACGATCCTCGCAGTATCTGAGGGCAACTGTTTGTAAGTAGTAGTCATCAGTTGGCTACACAGACGTTTGGCAACACTGTGAGGCAGATCTGCAACATTTTATCTCTCACGATAATGGCTTAAAGTTTCAATGGTGTTGCTGCGGTGCCTGACAATTTGATAGGAAACTTCCCATTCTGAAAACCTTTTCTGCTGTAAAGCAACACTGCATACATAATCTAAGCCTGAAATGACTTTCAGGGCATGCTGACAGACCCAACAGTGTGCATAAACCACACTGTCCAACTCTCTATTGTAGATACAGCATGCTCTACTGAACTGCACTGAGAATGCAGCTTTTCTTTTACCTGGATAAAGATATTTCCTTTAGTCTAGCTTTGTGTGTGTGTGTGTGTGTGTGTGTGTGTGTGTGTGTGTGTGTGTGTGTGTCCACAGCACAATCCTCCTTTACAGGGTGAACAACTGCACTGCTCAATACAGAAAATGTTATGGAGTGAAATGAGCTAAACTTCGTTAATTTGATACCAGTGAATTCAAAACTCATCTTAAAGTTCACATATTAGCTCCAGTTTTCAACTGCAACCATTACCTGTAACTACAATTTTTTCACGTAATATTGCCCCCATAAGCACGTAATATTGCTCCCATAAGCAGCATCGCCTGAGTATTTAATTCTCAAAGATTGGTGTCATTACGGCTGGGTGCCACCTCTGCACTTAGTCACCACATGATCAGTAGGGGGGACGCAAGGGTCTTCACTTCTTAAAAGTAATTCTAACAACATGGTTGTGTTTTAACACTTCTCAAACTTCTTTCATGAGAATTGTGAATACCTGGCAATCTACTATTAACATTGATGTTCAATAAACATGTTAACAATGCACATGCTTCCACTATATTTGCAGCAATGTGGCATTTGCTTTGAAGAAGTCTTCAGTTATATTTTCTTTAAAGGGGTGCTTATTGGTTATTGGCTGGACAAAGGAAGGGCTCAAGTATACGAGAGGTGACAAGAAAGGTCTTGGCCGACCCACGAAATGCTTGTCCTAGTCAAACATCAGTTAAGCAACTAATAGTACATTCCTTTGCTAGGTTAAACAACTTTTTCATTAATTTTTTTGTTTTAAATATTGGAGTTTGAAGTGTGAAAGGTGTACACATGTTGAAAAATGGATAAAGAGAGCAAGCATGCAGTTATCCACTACTTCCTGAAAATGGGCACGAGCACACGGGAGGTCCATAATGACATGATGGAAACATTAGGAGAGGACACCCCCCCCCCCCCCCCCCTTCCAACTCCACTTTGCAGTGGAAAACTGGTAATAGCCAGCATGGAGGAAAATGTCACTGCGATTCAGGATACTATCATGGCAAGCCAACATGTGACAGAATGCTACATTGCTGAGAGAGTGGGCATACCTCAGGTGTGTTGGACACATCATAAGAGTTGTACCTGAAAAAACAGTGTCTCTTGTTGATGTGTCCCAAGAATGTTGACAACAGAAAACAAATTTGAGAGAAATGTCATGTCTGCCAAAAACTTGACCCTTTTTTGATGCAAACGCAAATTCTGTGACATTTCTCAAGCGATTGTGACAACAAATGAAGCATGGACTCACCAATTTCAATCCGAATCCAAGGTTCAATTGAAACAGTGGAAACACTCCTCCTCACAAACCCCTAGAATTTCAACTCAGTCACATCAGCTTGCAAGGTGATGGTCTCTCTTTTTTGGGATCTGTAATCCTGGCTCAGTACCTCAAAAAAGGTGAAACAGTGAATGGATCATGTTATGCTGCTCAACTACTGTGTCTGAGGTATGCCATCACAGTGAAGCTCTTTCGTCAGGACAATGTGCCTGTTGCACACATCTGTCATTGCAGCATCTGCCATCAAGTCCTGTGGCTTTGGGTTCCAATCTCATTCACTCTATTTGGTCCCTCTGACTTGCATCTCTTCCCCACACTGATGAAACATCTAGCTGGAAACCATTTTGGATCACATGATGACATCAAGGCCACAGGGGAGAACTTCCATTTTGGATCATTGATGACATCAAGGCCACAGGGGAGAACTTTTTTGCCATACTGGAAGAAACGTTCTACAAGGAGGGTATAAGGACCTGCAGCACCAGGGGCGAAACTGTGTGGCCCTAAAAGGGGACTATGTTGAGAAATAGCCAGAACTGTCCTAGTGACAAACTTTATTCAGTGGGCTGAGAACATTTCAGTCACCCCATGTACTGTACTGTGTGTTCATCCTACCTCTGTGTATGGATGGATGGATGGAAAAAGATATCGCACACCATTCAAGCTGTCGGTGGTGACAAGTAGGATGCCAACTAAACAACTAAAGTTATTTCTACACCGAAAGTATCTCCATACAAAACAGATATGTATATCCCAATATAAGCTCCGCAACTCACCCTATGTGTCACAGCAAAAAAATGCTGTTCCTGAACTTATAGCAAAGGTTTGTGTGTGTTCTAATGAATCTGCACCTAAAGATGAAGAACGATTCAGTCTGAGAGATACAGGCTCCTATCTCTAGCATACATTTGTTGTCTCACAAGATGAAACAAGAGAAGTACAATGTTCTCATCAGGAAACTAAGCATTAAGCAGTATGTTTGAAATTGTGGAAAAATTACATGCCCTTGCAGAGTATGAGTTAAATGATTACAAAGATAAAGAAAATTGTAGCTCACAAGACACGTTCTCGGAATGATTAACCATGAACAAACTATTTGATAAAGACAGTACAGACAGCAGTTGCTTATTGACACATTAAAATTGATAATAGGAGTATGGATCTGTACATGAATACTCATACACTTTCCTCATGCTTTAATGATACTGTAACATAGCCATGAAGTGAAATCCATACTGAAATATATAGAGAGGTCTTTGTTTAAGGCTGTTACCAAACCTCCCGAAAAGTTCTAGTTTGATTTACTTCATATGGGCATAGGCAATACAGCAGAGCAGTTCAGGAACCTGCCATGGAGAGTGCATGCATTGTCTCGTATGGGCAGACCCACTGAGGTCAGTGTTTACTTGTGAGGGACAGTAAGCAGGATGGGCCAGTTTTCCTGTGTAGTTAGATCACCTTGAACCTAGTCCAGTGCTTGGGCCAAGAGCTGTTGAGTGCCCAGTCGTTAGCTGCCCCTGCCAGTTGCGTGCTGAGCTATAGTCGCATACATATCTTTGTAGGTACAGGTGCTCCACTTCCACAGTTCAGTCCATATGGTGAGCTAGTCCCATTTGTGAGATACTGTCCCCTGGTTGTTACTGAGTAACCGTCGGCCTGGAGTACCTCCAACCATATTGAGTAACAGCATCATCATGCCTTCTGACGATATTAATTTGGCAATGAAGGACATTCTTATGTGTGTGACATGCTGGTCTCCTCCTCCTCCTCCTATTGTCCCCCCCTTTCCCCCTTTTTCACTTTGGCCAACCATGGACCCAGCATTTCTGCAATGCTGACAGGGACAGATGCACACACAGCAGCAACAATAGCAACAGGAGAAGGTGCAGGCACTGATGACTCAGAATGCACACTTGTTTTGCACCCTTACCTTGCCGAGGGCGCAACTGCCCGCAGGACAGTCTTCTTCACCATCCATGATGCTGAAACGTGGCAGAATTATCTGTGCCAGTTCTTGCTGCACTGTCAGGTAAGGTGTATCATCAGTCTGGTTGATAGGGCCACCTTGATGTCCAGTAATGTGGGTCTATATGAAGTTGTTCAATTTGAAGTCCTCCACTAAGACCCAAGAAGCTTTCCTTCGGCGAGCTTTGTTGGTTGCTTATGCAGTATTTCAGCCATCAAATCCATTTCATAGAGCTGCAGTTGCAGTTCAACCAGTACCAAAAGCACCCTGGCCAGTCATATGCAGTCTGGAATGCAGATCTGCAAGGCTTCTCATGCAAATATTGTTTTGAGTGTCCCAAATGTGCCATCTCTTATCAAGACTCACTAATTTGGAACATGATTGTCAGGTTAGTTCCTCATCACAAGGTCCAGGCTAGGATGTTGATCTTATCTGACTCTTCTTTAACCAATACCGCAGAATTGCATGAGCTTACGGCAGCAGCAACGAACATCCTTCCAGGTAATAGGCAGGTGGCTCAATTGCATATGCATTGTAAACGTTGTGCTCCATGGGATACTCCATGTGGCCTCGCCTCCCACTGAGTCATATTGTGTTGTTGCCCTTCGAGAGGCCATTACAGAGGCATCGTGGAATGGTCTCCACTGCTGACATCATCATAATCCCTGCCAGCGGTTTTTTTTGGGTCCTCGACATCGTTGCTCCTCTACTCAATGGGCAATCCAGCTGTCCTGGCTCAATTGTCATTTGTTGCATGTTCACAGCAAATGCCTGCAGAGGCCATGTATGAGATGTACTGGGAAGGGGGGGATTGGTCATTTGGAAACTGTTTGCAACGCACCGTAAGTGTGTCATCAGATGCCCCAGTGTGGACACTGGACTCTTGGGCTGCCTTTGAGCCTAAACCCCCATGCATGTCATCCCAGCATATTTTGCCAACATTGATTGTGGTTAAGTGGCTGTTCACATATCAAACCAAAATGGCAATGGCAGTGCCAGTCAGCCTCATTAATTTGGAGACGTGCAAGATATTGGGGTGACCAAAGTTGCAACGGCCACTTTGTCACGGTGTGTCTCACAGTAAACAGAGAATTTCCTTGCGAGGGCAATTCTGTGTCTTCCCACTTTACAAGAATGTGGGATGACAACTTACATTGTTAGTCATCAATTCACTGTTAGGGCAAAACATCTTTCGCCTCAATCCCTTTTCTGTTTGCGTTGGCAGGACCAGGGTGTCACTTTTCCTATTTCATGGAATCAGTGGGTCGTACCTTTGGTGGAAATTCAGAAGGTTAATGGTGCCATGTGCTTTTGGGGCAATTTCATACAGACTGTCAACACGCAATGTGTCATGGATGATTTATATACCACTCCACAGCTGGTGAAATTGTTAGTGAAGTTGTCGGGGGCCAGTGTTTTTCCTGCATCAACCTGTGCAATGCTTACCTGCAGTTGCTGTTTGGCATTGTTTTTCAGGCTTTTCTGGCCTCAGCACCCACTTTACCATTTTAATCACTTGCTTTTTGAAATCTTGTCTGCACCAAGAATTTACTACTGATATTTGGAGCAGTTGATTCAGAACATTCCCTGTTGTGTCAGTTACCTTGGAGATCTGGGTCACAAGCCCTACTCGAGAGAAGCGTTTACGGAACTTCAATCAGTTTTCCAAAGCCTCCTAGAGAGAGGCCCTCATTGCAAGCTGGGAAAGTACAGCTTTTTATCCTCAAAAGGGCATTTTTGGGTCATGTACTTAGTAAAAATAGAGTCATCCCCCTCAAGAGCACTGTCACCTATCACCGTCCAAGAACCTGAAGGCAAGATTTCATATTTTACTAAGTTCATTTCCAAGACTGTGCATGTCTTCAAGTCTCTTAAAAGGCTTCGCCGGAGGGGCATTAAGTCTGTGTGGTCTGCATATTGCCAGTGGGCTTCCCACTTTCTCAAGCAGCATTTGTGCTCTGCTGCCTGTCCACCCTGTTTTACACCAAATAAACCTCTGACCCCATCCTGTGACACATCCCAGTATAGCAATGGTGCTGTCCTGTCACAATGAAATGCAGTTGACACCGAACAGCCCATTACTTATGCTTTCTGCTGTGCAACAGAACTACTCACCAGTAGAACAGAAGGTGCTAGCTATTATTTTTGTGGTCCAAAAGTTCCATGTCTTCCTGTATGGGGCAAAGTTCCTCTTTATCAATGACCACAAGCTATTGGTTTCCTTATTTAGCCCTCGTTCCAAGTTGCTGGATAGGACTGCTCGCTGGTAGCAACGGTGAGCCCTCTTTCTCAGTAATTACTCTTATGACATGTTTGTTACTGCTCCACTTCCCAGCATTCCAATGGTGATGCACTTTTGCAACTACAGGTGGAGCCCAATACAGAGTTAGACAAGCAAGAGATTCTCGTGTTTGCGTTGGGTGATGCCCTGCAACAGATCCTGTCCGATTTTTCATAGACAGCGCGAGAGGTAGCAACCACCATGGCTGCTGACCCACTTTCCCAGAAAACCATTTCAGCAGTCCAGAGGGGTTGGCTGGAACATGTCACATCACGTGTAGATCCAGTGTGGTGGACACTTTTTCTCCTCTGTGCTTGACTCAACATTATCCGCAGGGGTCCTTATGCTTGCTGCAGAGGAGCTGTGTTGTCAAGTGGTTTAATCTCCAGCATCACATCCTTACATTCTCTAGTTGCTGCATGTGTTGCATTGGGGTATAACTTGGACGAAGATGTTGGCACAACGTCATGTCTATTGGTCGGCGACTTATACTGATATTGAACATCCGGTATGGGCTTGTGAGGCTTGTGCGCAGAACAAGTCCAATCGGCCTTCCTGGTTGTCTCCTTGGCTGTTCCTGGAGCACCCTTGGTACAGAGTGCACGTCAATTTCACCAGTCAATTTTGGGCAGCATATAGTTGTTTGTGGTCGATGCATTGTTGATTTCCCACAAGTAGCTAAAGCTGTCGTCCATGTCTTCGACTGCCATCGTTTGCACATTATTGTTTGTTTGTTTGTTTTTTTTTACTTTTTTATTATTTATTTTTTTAAATTGAGGGATCCCATACGAAACTTGTCCAATAACCCTAAGCAATTTTTGTTGAGGGAATGTGAAGACTATTGCATCCACTACTATATTCAGCATCTGACTATAACCGCTCCATTTCACCCAGCTTCTAACTCAGAGATGGAGCATTTTATGCATACATTCAAGACCTAGATAAGAAGTCTGCGTCTGCCTCTTCCCATGACAAATGCGCTGTCAAATTTTCTGGCTACGCACCTGGCAACACCTGTCAACAGGTGCAGTCGGATGGATGTCTGCATGGGTACTAGTCACAGGGTCTTATGGTTTTGTTGCACCCCTAAGTTGTATGCACCAACCACTGTGACCCACCACATTTTCCTCATCGAGCTGCCAACATTTGGACGTAGTCCTTCGGCCAGCAGCTGGTGTGGCTCCTGGGTGTTTTGGTCAGCAATTGTTGGTAGTGGATGTTGGTGGGGAGCATCACTGCCACAGCCTCTGAGATGTCTCAGTGGCAGTGCTGATCACAACATTGTTCCCAGAGTGAGCACCCACTTGCAGTAGCATACCTTACTATTACCACCACCGCCATGCCCTCCATCTTCCTCCTCTCACCGGAGGCCTCAGGCCCCAGTGTGGCTCATGCCTACGATTGCCACGATGGAGCCCATGGTTTTCAACCCATCTCCCTCTCCTTCCGCCTCCTCTCCCCTTTGTCAATGGAGATGGCTCCATCCCATTTACCACTGGCGGATCTGTCTTTGCTGCAGCCTCCATGGCCTTCCGCCCTTCCAGCAGAGCTAGCAGCGCCAGTGGTGCCTCATTCAGTGGTCTATCCACTGCTGGGTTCTCCAGTGCTCTCTCCAGTTCTGCACTAGCGGTCTTGACCCAAGCCTGGCCATTTTCAGCCCTATATTGCCTTTTCAGGAGGGGAGGAATTTAATATCCCCACCAACAGACATCCCAATGACAGTAGATGAACTGGCATGGGTAGAACAGCAGAGGAAAATATAGAAGGGGGAGGTAGGAGATGGACAGAGAGTGTGGATACGAGGTTATGGACAGAGAGAGGTGGAGGAAGAGGAGATAAAAAAAGAAGGAAGGGGACAAGGGAGGGGGAATAAGGACAGGGGAGGGGGAATGGGGGCAGAGGGAGAAGAGATGGGCAGAGAAAATGGGAGAAGGGTATTAGCATTTATATCCAATTCCCACACATATTTAGCAATTGCAAAACATTACCAGGCTCACTAGCGCTAAATAAAATGAGAATTAGCTGAAAGAAGTGCTAAAGATTATTCCCTGGTGAATAATGGCTGGCTGATCATTAATAAAAACAGAAAAATAGCCAGCCAGTCTTGGGAGATAGAAAAGTTGATTAACACTTCTATACATGAAGGTTAAAACTGATTAAATAAAAACATGAGTCTCAGTTTAAAAATATATATAAATGGACACTTTGTCAAAATTGTGGAATTATTATTCAGGTAATAATGATAGTTTTGACCACTGACTGTGAAGCGAGGAACAAAGCACTCTGAGACACATTAAAATAAACTAGCCAGTAATTTGAGCAAGAGTGCAGGCAACACACACAACCTTAAAACCTTTCCCATACATCTCAATCTCATTTAAAACAACAGATAAACCATTACCAAAAATAACTGCATTCTTCTTGGCATAAAATAAAATGCCATCAAGCAGAATGTGTCACACCAACCATGATTCATACTGTGCACTGGTGTGTCATCCTGCAGCAGGATGATAACTGCTTTTCAACAAGACAATGCACTACTCTCAGTCATGTTAAAGCCACTTTTTTCCAGAGGTGTAACTGGAACAATGTTTTTCATGGCAAAACTATGGACTACACCACTCTTTAATTTGTTATTTTGTACCTCCATCCTCTCATTCTCCCACTGACACCAAAAATCAGTAACGATGTAATATCATTGAATGTGATGGCTTGGGGTAGTTTAGAGCATCCCTCACTGCTATGTGAGCTCGTTAATTTTCTTGGATTCTCACATCACCCAGCATACAGCAGAATGATACTTCCACCCTTTACTATTGTAGTATGAGAACAATACTTTGTATGTTTTGAGCTGCTTTTTTTTTTTGTTGTGTCCATTTGCTGAACAGTCTGTAAGGCACTCAACAGAATCGGAGCACATGAGATTATTATTCCATCACTTGCATGTCATCTGGTACAGTGCTTTTACAACTGCATAACTCTCTATGTAAAAGAATGTAAATTAATCTAGAAGTTGAATCCTAAAGACACTGTCAGGTTAAACTACTGAGCAATCGACAGTGGCCTGCCTAAACATATCAGTGTAAGTAATTGTTAACTTTCAGCTATAATCCAAAAATCTATAAAAGATTTTGTTTAAAAATTGAAATCCAAAGTTCAAGATTTAGTGTAGTTCCTCAAATTTAAAAACTGCCTTGGCCTCTCTGTTAACCAGTGTTAAAACATTCAGGTGCACCACACCGAACTCTGCAAGTTCGTTTCTTTGCTCCAAGCCCAAACAGTCTTCTTGCTCTTCAAACAATGGAACATTCAGAATAGATAGTGATAATATTATGGACAGGACAGAATATATTGGTACTCACTATGTAGAGTAAATGTCTCCTCTGTATGCTGAGTTGCGACTGAATTTTCCTAACAGCTTTTCTTTCAACCCACAACCCTACGCTGTTTTCGTTTGTTACTTTTCTCTAACGCATTTCATTACTCAAGGTCTGCCCTTTCTTTCTCGTCTTCCCTGTGTTTTACCTGATGCTTTACAAACTACTTGCCCTCTGACTTAACAGGTCACACTGCATCAACCACCTGGTCTGGGCACAACACACAACTACATGACCACAATGACCAATGGTGCAGCATCTTAAGTCCCACATTATTCCCACTGATATAATTTATTCTATTTAATAATATTGTGAAAAGGGTAGTTGCTGCTCACCATATAGCGGAGATATTGAGTCGCAGATTAGCACAGCAAAAAGACTGCCAGAAAGTGACCTTTCAGCTAAAAAGGCCTTGTCAAAAATAGACAACATGCACACAAACACTCAGGCAAATGCAACTCACACACTCATGACCACAGTCTCTGGCTGCTGAGTACAGACTGCAGGCAGCAGTGCATGACTGGAGGGGTAACCGTGTGGTGGCAGTAAGGAGGAGGATGGGACAGGGAGCAGGGAGGAATAGCAGGGCAGTGGTGGGGGAAGGTAGGTAAAGTGCTGCTTGTGGAAGCATACAGTGGCGAGATGGAGAGAGGGAAGGGAAGCTAGGGTGCATTTGGAAGGTTAGACAGAGGGTGAGGTGGTAGCAGAAAAGGAGAGAGGTAAGAAGACTGAAGATGTGTTGGTGGAACAGAGGGCTGTGTAGTGCTGGAACTGGAACAGGGAAGGGGGCCAGACGGGTAATGACAATGACTAACAACGGTTGAGGCCAGGAGGGTTACAGCTAGGTAGGATATATTGCAGGGAGGGTTCCCACCTGTGTAGTTCCGAAAATCTGGTGTTGGTGGGAGGACTCCACATGGCACAGGCTATGAAACAGTCACTGAAATGAAGAACGTTGTGTTGGGTTGTATGCTCAGTACTGGAGTCAGAGTAATTTCCTACCCCATGGTTTCATGATGGGTAGGTCTGTATTTGACTTTTTGGGGATGGATTTCACCTTTTGTTGTTATGATGCAGGCTATTTGTAAGAGGTATTGTGCATTTAGCTTTGTGATTGAAGGTTGTCTTTGCAGTCTGGTAGCAAGTCCTGGTGGAAATGATTTGCAAGTAACTTCATGATTAGTAGCAAGGGAGTTATCGCATGTATATTTACATGTACACACGCTTGCGCCAATATCTATTGCCTGGCTTTGTGTGACTGTATTGAATTCTACTACAGATTTTCACACAGTGGCAGCAAATGAAATAGATAAAACAGGAGGTCACATGCTTTACATTCTCTTTTTTGTCTTAGTATACGAAACTGCCTTGGTAACTTTAATTTGTTGACTTTTCTTTTCTTCTTCTAAGGCACTGGCCTTTTCCTGCTCCAAGCAGGCTTATCATCTGAGCAACTTACACAGAAATCTGGTGTTGGAGATGATGACCCTGCCTTGTGGAAGTCTTTCCCACATTTGTTGCATGTTGCCTAGCCATTATACACTTCTGTGGCATGAACATATCTTTGACACTTACAGAACTGTGTCAAAGATATATTCATGCTACAGAAGGGTATAACGGCAAGGCAACTTACAGAACTGCCCCCCATGAACCATGGACCTTGCCGCTGGTGAGAAGGCTGGCGTGCTTCAGTGATACAGATGGCCGTACCATAGGTGCAACCACAACGGAGGGGGCATCTGTTGAGAGGCCAGACAAACATGTGGTTCCTGAAGAGGGGCAGCAGCCTTTTCAGTAGTTGCAGGGGCAACAGTCTGGATGATTGACTGATTGGTTGGTTGGTTTGTGGGGATTAAAGGGACCAGACTGCTACGGTCATCGGTCCCTTTTTCCAAATACTAAAAACACCCACAGAGGATAAAAACGATCAACAGACGATAAGACAGACGACACAGAACAAGAGAAACGTAGACAAAGACCAGACAAGAAGAACTAAAATCACACAGAGTGTGACGGTGGTTGGCCGACCATACAAACAGAAAGGGAAAAGCCAACCACCGAGAAACACATGAAAAAAAAAATCTGACAAATCGTAGGCCATAGGCCAGAATCAACACAAAAACACACACTTACATTAAGCGATAAAATCCCCCTGCCCGAATAAAACGCAGAACTATGTCCGCTATGGAAGAGTCGTCAGATAAAAGCGCAGAGAGCGTATCAGACAGCGCAAAAGTCTGCCTGAGCACAGTTAACAGGGCGCACTCCAAAAGAATATGGACCACCATCAAGGACGCCCCACAACGACAAAGAGGGGGATCCTCACGACACAGTAAATAACTGTACATGAGTCAGGTGTGGCCAATGCAGAGCCGACAAAGGACGACTGATTCCCTGCGGTTGGCTCGCATGGATGACCGCCACACAGCAGTCGTCTCCTTGATACGGCAGAGTTTGTTTGGCATGGGCAGGTTGCGCCAATCAGTGTCCCATAAATCGAAAACTTTGCGGCGTAATAGTGCCCGCAAATCAGTCGCTGGGAGGCCAATCTCCAGAGATGGTGCACTAGTGGCCTCTTTCGCCAGGCGGTCAACAGTTTCATTTCCGGGTATCCCAACATGGCCCGGGGTCCAAACGAAGACCACAGATCTGCCGAAACGGGGAATAGTATGCAGGGACTCCTGGATAGCCATCACCAGACAAGAATGAGGGAAACACTGGTCGAGAGCTCGTAAACCGCTCAAGGAATCGCTACAGATAACGAAGGACTCACCTGAGCAGGAGCGGATATACTCTAGGGCACGAAAGATGGCGACCAGCTCAGCAGTGTAAACACTGCAGCCAGCCGCCAACGAACGTTGTTCAGAATGGTCCCCTAGAGTTAGTGCAGAGGGGCCCGGAAAGGAGGTGGTACAGGGAAACACCCAAGCCCGTAGAGAAGCTGCTTGACGCGTACGGCGATCGGACAACCCGACCAGGGCCGACGTTCTGGCAGACGGACGACTGACTGTGGGAACAGGACACGATAATTTGGATGCCCGGGCGAGCTAAAAACATGGGCACAATAAGCAGCAAGTAACTGTTGGCGTCGTAGCCGCAGTGGAGGGAAACCGGCCTCCCCAAGTATGCTGTCCACAGGGCTGGTCCGGAAGACACCAGCAGCAAGGCGTATCCCGCTGTGGAGGATTGGGTCCAGCAGCCGCAACGCAGATGGGGATGCTGAGCCATAAGCCAGACTCCCATAGTCCAGACGGGACTGGATCAACGCCTGGTAAAGCCGTAGGAGAGTAGATCGGTCGGCGCCCCACCCGGTGTGACTCAGGCATCGCATAGCGTTTAGATGCCGCCAACACGCCTGTTTAAGCTGCCAAATATGAGGCAGCCAAGTCAAGCGGGCATCAAAAACCACCCCCAAGAGCCTATGTGACTCCACCACTGAAAGAAGCTCACCGTCAAGATAAAGCCGCGGCTCCGGGTGAACAGTGCGTCGCCGGCAGAAATGCATAACGCAGGTCTTGGCTGACGAAAACTGAAAACCATGCGCTGCAGCCCAAGACTGCACCTTGCGGATTGCTCCCTGTAGCTGACGTTCAGCAGCTGCAATGCCAATAGATCTGTAGTAAAGGCAGAAGTCGTCAGCATACAGCGAAGCGGAGACAGAATTTCCCACGGCCGCAGCGAGCCCGTTAATGGCTATTAAAAACAGACAGAAACTGAGAACAGAACCCTGTGGCACACCGTTCTCCTGGACTTGGGAGGAACTATATGAGGCCGCGACGCGCACGCGGAAGGTACAATACGACAGAAAATTTTGGATATAGATCGGCAGAGGGCCCCGAAGGCCCCATCCATGAAGTGTAGAAAGGATGAGATGATGCCATGTCGTATCATACGCCTTCCGCATGTCGAAAAAAACAGCAACCAGATGCTGACGACGGGCAAAGGCAGTACGGATGGCCGACTCCAGGCTCACCAGATTGTCGGCGGCGGAGCGGCCTTTACGGAACCCACCCTGAGACGGAGCCAGAAGGCCCCGAGACTCCAGTACCCAATTCAAGCGCCAGCTCACCATCCATTCAAGCAACTTGCAAAGAAAGTTGGTGAGGCTAATGGGACGGTAGCTGTCCACCTCCAAAGGGTTCTTCCCCGGTTTCAGAATGGGGACAACAAGACTTTCCCGCCATTGCGATGGAAACTCACCCTCGACCCAAATGTGGTTATAAAGGTCGAGGAGGCGTCGCTGGGTGTCACTGAAAGGTGTTTCAGCATCTGAGAGTGGATGCTATCTGGGCCAGGAGTGGTATCAGGACAAGCGGCGAGGGCACTGCGGAATTCCCACTCACTGAATGGAACATTGTACAATTCAGGATGGTGAGTGTGAAAAGAAAGACTCCGACATTCTAGCCGCTCTTTAATGGAGCGGAAGCCCAAGGGGTAGTTGGCAGAAGCAGAATTCAGAGCAAAGTGCTCTACCAAGCGGTTTGCAATGACATCGGAGTCAGTACAAACTGCTCCATTCAGTGAGAGCGCAGGGACACTGACAGGGGTCCGATAGCCACAGAGGCAGTGAATCTTGGCCCAGACCTGCGATGGAGTGACATGGAGGCCAATGGTGGACACATACCGCTCCTAGCACTCCTGCTTGCGTTGGCGGATACTGCGGCGTGCTCGGGCACGCAGCTTTTCGAAGGCGATAAGGTGTTCGATTGAGCGATGTCGCTTGTGACGCTGGAGCGCCTGCCAGTGAGGTTTAATCGCTTCAGCGATCTCAGGCGACCACCAAGGCACAGTCTGCCGCCGAGGGCACCCAGAAGAACGGGGAATGGCAGATTCGGCGGCAGTAACGATGCTGGTGGTGACCGATTGAATCACTGCATCAATGTCATCGTTAGAGAGAGGCTCAATAGCGGCAGTGGAGGAGAACAAGTCCCAGTCAGCCTTATTCAGAGCCCATTTGCTAGGGTGCCCAGAAGACTGATGCTGTGGTAGTGACAGAAAGATCGGAAAGTGGTCACTACCACAAAGGTCGTCATGCACTCTCCATTGGACAGACGGTAAGAGGCTAGGGCTACAGATCGAAAGGTCAATGGCAGAGTATGTGCCATGCGCCAGACTGAAGTGTGTGAAGGCACCATCATTTAATATCGAGAGATCGAGCTGCGCCAATAAATGCTCAACGATGGCGCCTCGACCTGTTGCCACAGACCCACCCCACAGATGGTTATGGGCATTTAAGTCGCCCAGTAACAAGAAAGGTGGCGGCAATTGGGCTATCAGAGCAGCCAGGACATGCTGCGCGACATCACCATCCAGCGAAGGTAAAGACTGCAGATGGTAACAGCCTGTGGCGTCCACACCCGAACAGCGACGGCCTCGAAAGGTGTTTGGAGAGGTACAGACTCGCTGTGAAGAGAGTTCAGGACATATATGCAGACGCCACCAGACACCGTTTCATTAGCTGCCCGGTTCTTATAATAACCCCGGTAGCCACGGAGGGCGGGGGTTCGCATTGCCGGAAACCAAGTTTCCTGCAGAGCAATGCAGAGGAAAGGGTAAAGGCTGATAAGTTGGCGGAGCTCAGCTAGATGGTGGAAGAAACTGGTGCAGTTCCACTGGAGGATGGTGTTGTCCATGGCTGAGAAAGAAGTTACGGGACTGGGAAGGGAGATTACGCCGCTGGGTCACCTGCTGCCTCCGATTTAGCACCTGTGATAGTGCTTTCCATGGCGTCTGATGGACCGGCGAGATCGAGGTCATCAGCGGACGCCAGAATCTCCACCGCATCCTCGGACGCAGAGCTGGAAGGTTGCGGTGGGATGGCTGCCACCGTGAGTTCCTTGGGCTGAGAGCTCTTCTAGGGTTTCTCACGCTGTTCCTTGGGTCGCACCGACTGGGAGGGCTTCACCGATTCAGTCTCCGGGACGGAGGAGGATCGTGAAGCCCTACGACCAGCTGATTGCGGGCACTTACGCCATTGTCGGTCGTCAGCCTTCTCGCTGGCGGAAACCTGGGAAGGGAAGGACCCAAGGGACCCCTTGCGAGCGTGAGAAGCCGAAGAAGTTGGACACTTCTCCGGCTTAGAAGTGGGGACGGACGTCCCCGATGGGTGGGATGGTGTTGCTCCTGAGGTAGGTGGCGCAGGAGCAACCCGGTGGGTAGAGCCCCCCACTGGCGAGGGGGCAGGAGGAGTTGTACTACTCATCGATCCGGGCACAATTTGCGAAACAGACGGGGCTAGCACAGGTGTTGTAGCAGCAGCGTAGGAAGATGTCATTCTCACAGGATGGAGTCGGACGTATTTCCTTTTGGCCTCAGTATAGGTTAGTCGGTCCAGGGTCTTGTATTCCATGATTTTACGCTCTTTCTGGAAAATTCGGCAGTCTGGCGAGCAAGGTGAATGGTGCTCCCCGCAGTTGACAGAGATGGGAGGCGGGGCACATGGAGTATGGGGATGTGATGGGCGTCCGCAATCTCAACATGTGAGGCTGGAAGTGCAGCGAGAAGACATATGGCCGAACTTCCAGCACTTAAAGCACCACATCGGGGGAGGAATACAGGGCTTAACGTCACATCGGTAGACCATCACCTTGACCTTTTCCGGTAAGGTATCCCCATCGAAGGCCAAGATGAAGACACCAGTAGCAATCTGATTTTCCTTCGGACCCCGATGAACGCGCCGGACGAAATGTACACCTCGGCGCTCTAAATTAGCGCGCAGCTCTTCATCAGACTGCAAAAGAAGATCCCTATGGTAAATAACTCCCTGGACCATATTTAAACTCTTATAGGGTGTGATCGTAACGGCAACATCCCCCAACTTGTCACAAGCAAGTAACCGTCATAACTGGGGAGAGGATGCCGTTTGTATCAGGACTGACCCAGAGCGCATTTTTGACAAGCCCTCCACCTCCCCAAACTTGTCCTCTAAATGCTCGACGAAGAACTGAGGCTTTGTGGAGAGAAAAAGACTCCCCATCAGCCCTCTTACAAACTAAGAAGCGGGGCGAATAACTGCTACTGCCATCCTGAGACTTACGTTCCTCCCACGGTGTGGCCAGGGAGGAGAACGTTTTCAGATCGCACTTCTGAGCGTAAAACTGAGCCCGGGAACGCTTAGAGACTGCTGGCGGCTGGCCACCAGCGAGAGACGATGTACCACGCTTCATTGCGGGTCATCCGCCCTGATGCCACCTACTCCGACCAAGGGCCCTCCCCACGGGCGCCACCCAGCCACGGCAAGAGCCACCTGGCAGGATGGCCGTTGCCGGGAGTCCCGATACCCCAGGAGTATAGGCATCTACTCCTTGGCATACGTGGCAAGTTAACGGCGCAGGCATCAGGAGAGCGATCCCTGTGTTGTCAGGGGGCTACAACCAACAGTGTACATGGCGGCCCCACCACAACGGACTCGCTACCGTTCTGGATGTTAGGTAACATGTGGTCCATGGTCGCCGTCGGTGCAGAAAGAGGCACTGCACAGTGCAAGGCATAATCTGCACGCAGAAACAGAGTCATGCCCAAGAGATGGAGAGCGGACAGGACTGCAATTCAACGATGTATAAGTTGGCGAAAAGTCTGATCGTAAGATGGACACAATGCACCAAGTAAGGCGCCCTTCCCCAATCGGCTCACTCTTCGGAAAATTTTGAGAGATGGAGGTCAAACCCAACAGGGGACCATCATATAAGGACGAAAAGTTTGAGACTCCTTTTAGTCACCTCTTACGACAGGCAGGAATACCGCGGGCCTATTCGAACCCCCGAACCCGCAGGGGGAGATGATTGACTGATCTGGCCTTGCAACACTAACCAAAATGGCCTTGCTGTGCTGGTACTGTGAACGGCTGAAAGCAAGGAGAAACTACAGCCGTAATTTTACCCGAGGGCATGCAGCTTTACTGTATGGTTAAATGATGATGGCGTCCTCTTGGGTAAAATATTCTGGTGGTAAAATGGTCCCCCATTCGGATCTCCGGGTGGGGACTACTCAGGAGGACATTGTTATCAGGAGAAAGAAAACTGGTGTTCTACGGATTGGAGAAGATCCCTAAATTGGGCAAGCATGTTAGAGAATTTCAAAAGGGAAATGGATAGGTTAAAGTTAGATATAGTGGGAGTTAGTGAAGTTCAGTGGCAGGAGGAACAAGAGTTTTGGTCAGGTAAATACAGGGTTATAAATGCAAAATCAAATAGGGGTAATGCAGGAGTAGGTTTAATAATAAATAAAAAAAATTGGAGTGCAGGTAAGATACTACAAACAGTATACTGAACGCACTATTGTGGCCAAGATATACACGAAGCTCATGCTTACTACAGTAGTACAAGTTTATATGCCAACTAGCTCTGAAGGTGATGAAGAAATTGATGAAATGTATGAGATAACAGAAATTATTCAATTAGTGAAGGGAGACAAAAATTTAATAGTCATGGGTGACTGGAATTCGAGAGTAGGAAAAGGGAGAGAAGGAAACATAGTAGGTGAATATGGAATGGGAGTAACGAATGAAAGGGGAAGCTGCCTGGTAGAATTTTGCACGGAGCACAACTTAATCATAGCTGACACTTGGATGGTAAGACAGAGATTTAGGAACCAGGTTTTAAATTGTAAGACATTTCCAGGGGGCAGATGTGGACTCTGACCACAATCTATTGGTTATGAACTGTAAATTAAAACTGAATAAACTGCAAAAATGTGGGAATATAAGGAGATTGGACCAGGATAAACTGACTAAACCGGAGGTTGTACAGAGTTTCAGGGAGAGCATAAGGGAACAATTGACAGGAATGGGGGAAAGAAATACAGTAGAAGAAGAATGGGTAGCTCTGTGGGATGAAGTAGTGAAGGCAACACAGGATCAAGTAGGTTAAAAGACGAGGGCTAGCAGAAATCCTTGGGTAACAGAAGAAACATTGAATTTAATTGATGAAAGGAGAAAATAGAAAAACACAGAAATGAAGTATGCAAAAAGGAATACAAACGTCTCAAACAGTTAGATTGACAGTAGGTGCAAAATGGCTAAGGAGGGATGGCTAGAGGTCAAATGTAAGGATGTAGAGGTGCATATCACTATGGGTAAGATAGATATTGCCTACAGGAAAATTAAAGAGACCTTTGGAGAAAAGAGAGCCACTTGTATGAATATCAAGAGCTCAGATGGAAATCCAGTTCTAAGCAAAGAAGGGAAAGCAGAAAGGTGGAAGGAGCATATAGAGGATGTATACAAGGGTGATGTACTTGAGGACAATATTATGGAAATGGAAGAGGATGTAGATGAAAATGAAATGGGAGATACGATACTGCGTGAAGAGTTCGACAGAGCACTGAAAGACCTGAGTCAAAACAAGGCCCCCGGAGTAGACAACATTCCATTAGAACTACTGACGGCCATGGGAGAGCCAGTCCTGACAAAACTTTACCATGTGGTGAGTAAGATGTATGAGACAGGCAAAATACCCTCTGACTTCAAGAAAGAATATAATAATTCCAATCCCAAAGAAAACATGTGCTGCTAGATGTGGAAATTACTGAACTATCAGTTTAATAAGTCACAGCTGCAAAGTACTAACGCGAATGCTTTACAGACGAATGGAAAAACTGGTAGAAGCCGACCTCGGGGAAGATCAGTTTCGATTCCGTAGAAATGTTGGAACACGTGAGGCAATACTGACGTTATGACTTATCTTAGAAGAAATATTAAGGAAAGGCAAATCTACATTTCTAGCATTTGTAGACTTAGAGAAAGCATTTGACAATGTTGACTGGAATACTCTCTTTCAAATTCCAAAGGTGGCAGGGGTAAAATACATAGAGCGAAAGGCTATTTACAATTTGTACAGAAACCAGATGGCAGTTATAAGAGTCGAGGGGCATGAAAGTTCAGCAGTGGTTGGGAAGGGAGTGAGACAGGGTTGTAGGCTCTCCCTGATGTTATTCAATCTGTATATTGAGTAAGCAGTAAAGGAAACAAAAGAAAAATTTGGAGTAGGTATTAAAATCCACGGAGAAGAAATAAAAACTTTGAGGTTCACCGGCGCCATTGTAATTCTGTCAGAGATAGCAAAGGACTTGGAAGAGCAGTTGAATGGAGTGGACAGTGTCTTGAAAGGAGGATATAGGATGAACATCAACAAAAGCAAAACAAGGATAATGGAATGTAGTCGAATTAAATCGAGTGATGCTGAGGGAATTAGATTAGGAAATGAGACACTTAAAGTAGTAAAGGAGTTTTGCTATTTGGGGAGCAAAATAACTGATGATGGTCGAAGTAGAGAGGATATAAAATGTAGACTGGCAATGGCGAGGAAAGCGTTTCTGAAGAAGAGAAATTTGTTAACATTGAGTATAGATTTAAGTGTCAGGAAGTCGTTTCTGAAAGTATTTGTATGGAGTGTAGCCATGTATGGAAGTGAAACATGGACAATAAATAGTTTAGACAAGAAGAGAATAGAAGCTTTCGAAATGTGGTGCTATAGAAGTATGTCGAAGATTAGGTGGGTAGATCACGTAACTAATGAGGAGGTGTTGAATAGGATGGGGGAGAAGAGAAGTTTGTGGCACAACTTGACTAGAAGAAGGGATCAGTTGGTAGGGCATGTCCTTAGGCAACAAGGGATCACAAATTAAGCATTGGAGGAAAGCGTGGTGGGTAAAAATCGTAGAGGGAGACCAAGAGTTGAATACACTAAGCAGATTCATAAGGATGTAAGTTGCAGTAGGTACTGGGAGATGAAGGAGCTTGCACAAGATAGATTGGCATGGAGAGCTGCATCAAACCAGTCTCAGGACTGAAGACCACAACAACAACAAACAACAACATCAAAATATGCTTAACATGCTTTCTTAGCATCCTGGTTGTTACCCATCCGTAGTTATCTTGCAGACATCTGACCTCTGAATTAAATATTCCATTAACATTTCATTTTTGCTTCTGCCTCGGAGCTAAAATACAGAGTTCTCTATATGTCTACATATGGGAATAAGACACCTTGTAACATGGCAGCAGGGTTAATTTTATTGTGTTCTTGTAATTTTCTTAAATTCCTCAGTACTCCTTCATTACTGATGGCACTTGTTTATTCATTTAGTATCTTCCCATAAGAGTTGCAGTGGTTATTATCAAGGCTTTGTTATTCATTATTTTTTTCCTAACGAACCTCAGATTCAGTAGATACTTGGCACTAGTGTACTAACAATGTAGGTAGGATGATAGTTAAGCCACTTCTATAAGCAATGTGTTAGTGAATGTTATCAGGGCTCCTGTACATGTGATGAGGACATTTGCTTTATTTTCTCTCATTGCCGTAAAGGGTTTCTGGTCACTGATCCACCACACATGAGCCAAAATTTTGTGACTGTCTGTTTACTAGTGCGTTGGTCCGCATTTGGATTGCAATACATTAACAATTCTGTGTGGCATGAGTTCAACAAGTCCTTGGTAGATTTCTGGAGTTATGGGATACCAGATGTGCATGCACAGGTCACATAATTTTCGTACATTACAAGCCTGTGCTTCACACAGCCAAGCTGCTCAAACCACAACAGTGTCAGTCTGACCTTTGGATGCAAACAGTATGCTGTTGGAAGATGTGTTCATCATGGGGGAAGATATCAAGCTTGAAGGAATGCAGATGATTTCCAATAATGTTCGCTTGGTCAAGCCACAGATGTTGTGGTGCCACCAAGTGAGGTGGCACAGTCGTTATCACACTGGAGTCACATTTGGGAGGACGGTGGGTCCAGTTTACATCTGGCCATCCAGAATTAGTCTTTCCATGATTTCCTTAAATCATTTAAGTCAAATGTCAATCTGGTTTCTTTGAAAGGACACACCTGATTTCCATCCCCAGTCTTCCCTCATTGGGCTTGTACTTCATCTCTACTGAGCTCATTGTCAGCAGGACATTAAACTGTTGCCTTCCTTTTTTACCATGTTGCTTTTGATGACCACCACAGGTCGCACGGAAGTTTTGTATGAAATGTTAGTTATATGTGTACTTACAGCCTTTAAGTATTAACCCAATGACTAATGAAAACAGTAGCAACAAAAATTGTAACACAAATTTAAGACTAGTATAAAGTATGTTTCAAACTGCAACTCAAATATAACCTGTGAGTGCCTATATGCGTAAACTTTCGAAACCAATAATAATAAAAAAGGAAAAAACTTAAGCTAAATGTAAAATATCATCATCTGATTCTAGTACATCATTATTAATTTGCATAGTTTTCTTTTGGGAGAGATGATTACCCACTTTTGAAGTCAGCTCATTCTCCTCTTTGACTCAAAATTTAATCCGTTTTAATCCTAGTGACAATTTTATTACTTTTTTTTTTAATGTGAACATTTTAGTTAGAATTTAACATGACTGTTGCTGATAACAAATTAAACCAATTTACTGTTTCCAGTTACTATTTATTTGCATGATGCATTTTGGAGTTTCCATCAATGAGTGGATTTGTACAGCATGTATGCGTTGAGTTATGACTTTGGGGTTACGTGTGTGGTGGTGATGATGATGATGATGATGATTGGTTTGTGGGACACTCAACTGCGCGGTCATCAGCGCCTGTACAAAGTCCCAATTGTTACACAGTCCAGATTTTTACACAATCCAATCTAGCCACTGTCATGAATGATGATGATGAGGAAATGATGAAGACAACATAAACACCCAGTCCCCAGAGAGAGAAAATCTCCAACGCAGCCAGGAATCGAACCCAGGACCCCGTGATCCAGAAGCAGCAACACTAGCCATTAGACCACGAGTTGGGGACATTTTGTTTGATTGTGTATGCCAAAAACCAATGGAAACAGTTCCACATGTTACACCAAAAACATAACACAACACATCCACACCACACTCATCTACAAAAATCTACCTGATGAAAATTTTATACCTTATTTTACGTGCAAAAAAATAAATAGCGACTAGTAACAGTGAACTCGTTTCATTTGATATTTATTCCATTCTTTTACAGAGCGGAGATAAGGCTATACAGTCTACAGTTTTCTTTTTTTTTTTTTTTTTAAAAAAAAGAAATCCTGGTGTTACCTTATTACAGCATTGGTCCAGTTTCAAGAACTGTCTCATTCTGAAAAGATTCTTTATACAATTATACACTTTCCTTCTGCGATACTTTTGCTAGAACTTTTCATTCATGCTAAAGCACAAACATCTCCTGCTATCTTTTGAGATTAGAAGGTGAGGAAACTAGGGAAATGGATTTATGCCAGCAAACATTTAGGACACCAAACAAAATTTACATTCCAAACTTGCCTGCTTCGGCTTTTTAATTAAAGACAGTAAAGTACAGAACATTACAAACCAAATATTGTTAGCACAAAATCACTTTTACTGTGATATAACAAGAGTAACACAAGATCTTAAATTAAATGTTACATTCAGACTTACTCTTTTCTGAGTTCTTCAATAACTCGATCCTTGCGCTTTAATTCATTATTGGCAGTCTTGAGCAGAGATGAAATATTTTCGTGTAACTGGCGATTCTCTTCCTTCAATTTCAAATTTTCTTCTGCTGTTTCATGACACTGCTTCTCTAGATGTCGAATACGATCTTGCAATTCTTTATTGGCATTTTCAAGCTGAAAGTGTTACAGTCATCAGAGTTGCTGTAATTCATGGCCAACTGTTAAGATGGACCTTTGATGTCAGAAGAGAATAACCAGTACGAGACAACAAACAGCATTAGTAATTATGTAATACAAAATACAATACTCATGGGATTATAAATTAACTGGAATATGAACTGGAGGAACTTATATTTTGATCTGTCTCACCAAATTGGATATTTTTCATAATTTATGCAAGATACAATTACACAATGTACATCAAAATATTCTGAGATGTAATAAAATGTTTCAAAAGTTCTCTCTGATTACTTCTAAAGAAAAATGTTTAAAATGTGGAGGAAACGTGCGTAAATGTTGGATTATATCAAAAATTATGAATGACTGAAGTAAGGACAAAGATGAGTTCAGATGTGGTTCTAATAACATGCATTAAAAATGGAGCAAACATTTTTATCACACAAAAGTAACATGAATAAAGCAGAGCTGTTTTAGCAATGGGTAATTGATATTCTTGTTTCCTTTGCTTCCTCAAGGGGGTCAACGGAGATGTCCGATTCCACATGTCTGCTTTGGCCCATGATGAAAGGGTGTTGTAGTGTGTGACGTCATGGTGTTTAGTTTATGAGTTGGTTGTGTTAGCATATTTCGTCTTGTTGTGTTATGGTGCGGAGTTTAGTTTGAATTGGTTGTGTTTGTAGATGTCGTCTTGTTGTGGTTGGTGGTGTCCGCTTGTGGCGAATGTGTGTACGCTTCGAGTGTTATGTGGTGTATTGGGTTCATCTGAGCGTTGTTGGTCGCAGTGGGAATTATTTTGGATTGCCTATGATTGATGGATTGCCTGTGATTAAAGCACTGAAATTGGTTTCAATGAGTTACCGAGTGAGTGACCGATTACTATAGATATTGCGACTGTTGCAGAATGTAGGAATTTTGTGTTGTTTTCTGCTGTCATTTTGTGTGGCTTGGGATTGTGGTGCGTTATTTTATATGTCTATTTTTAGTTTGTTCCCATCCAAAAACCCCCAATCTCTTGTGATGGTCCCGTTAGTATGATTATATTTTCGGAGAGAGATGCGTTTATGTAGTGACATCATAGGCGCCATATATGAGACGTTGAAAATGGTAGTTTCTGCCATATTGATAATGTCATGAGTCAAAGCAGACGGGTGGAATCCGACGCTTCTATAATCCCCCTCAAGGTAAGACCACGTATTTTCAAAAATAAATCAGAACTTAAGAAGCAAATGGTTAGATAAGAAAAAGAATAAGAGGGAAAGAAAAGAAAAAATTCAATGAAAGAAAAGGTTCAGCATGACATTTTAACAATTAGTAACTGCTCTGAAAGAACATAATCTCCATATAGTTGTTTGAGCAACAAATGCTTTTCATCTTAATATGACATATGGCCTCCCCTAACTAGAAGACACGAGAATCACACTGATTTCCAAAAAATAAAAACCAATGAAAGGGTAATTACGTTTGGGAAGGTTTTTATTGTTAAATGACATGTTGCCTCCACAATATCAGTATTTACATACCCAGACAGTGTTAGAGGGGTTATGTTCCTTCGGAACAACTGTGAATCATTAAAATTTTATGTTAAACATTTTCTTTCATTATTTAATTTCTTCTTTTTCTTTCCCTAAGACACTATATTTTTCAACCATCTGCATGTAAGTTCTGATTTATTTTTGAAATCAAGTGATCTTACTCTGAGGAAGAGAACAAAGGAAGTGTTGAATAACAGGTAAAAGAACAATGTTTGCTGCATACGTTTTAAGGGAACGGCAATCATAAAATAAAAAATAAGTTGTCTAAGAGTTTATATATATGAAAAGAATATGTGTGGTCAGTTGTTATAGCAAAGAGTAACATGTGTAGTTTCTTATCTGTGTTGTGTGTCTTACTGTATTTCCAATAAAGTGAACATAAAATTACAGAAAAACTCACCAGGTTATGGGCCCAGTGTTCGGAAAAGAGAAAGAGAAAGAGAGAGAGAGAGAGAGAGAGAGAGAGAGAGAGAGAGAGAGAGAGAGAGAAGGACAAACTTTAGGACATATAAGTGCTTTAAAGACAGCAGTACATTCAACCCGTAAGATGTTGAAGATCTTTGTGATATGCTGGATGGAACTGAAAAACTAGAAATGCAAACAATGATAAATGTAGCAAATGCCATTCTGTGATAAATTGTGGGATGCATACTGTGTCTTTTGTTGCAGTTTAGCATTGGTTCAATTCATAACATGCAGTATAGTTAGCAGAAACTATCACATTTTGATAAATTAGACAAGTGTCAAAGGATGTGTGTTGGCATGAATTTTACGTTGTACAGAATAGCTAGCTAGACGGTTCAATGAACTTAAAGCAATTTACAAAAGAGAGACTTCTCAAAGAACTCATGCTTCAAGAATTTTGTTGTTTGAAGTACAATAAAATTAGGGAAATAGCTAGTAAAATAAGTCCACTGCTGAATATAGCATTTGAACTCAATTGTCTCCAGTCTGAAAAGATGACAGACACTATTATCATACCCTAGATACTGTCTTATTTGGTAATTTCCAAGAATGATTGCCTATCAAAGTCACAGGATCCAAACGATACATATCGAGAGTGCGATCGTAAATCGATCCTGCGGCTCTGGTAGCAGGCATTGTGGTCAATTATTTGTGATCGTCATTTTTAACTGTTTTCTGTCATTCCCTTAGTTGCTCTAAATTACACACCTCCGCGAATTATTTGTGTGTTGCTAGGGAATCGCAGATGATTGATGTCGTTAGTGAGTGGGATGTCTGGTGTTCTTGATGTTACTTCGACAGATTCTCTCACATGGAAAAATCTACTTCCATGTTTATCCAGCGTAGAAGATTGTTCGACTTTTTGTCGCAAATACTACCGGACGAGGAAAGAAGGGACTGCGTAGACTGTGGTGGTGTGAAGTGTGTAAAACTTCGTAAGAATAGTTTCGATGCTGAAATACCATTTACAGTTCCATTGCAGACAGTACGGGAAACGAACGAGTATCAGGAAAAATACATGGTTTGACTTCTCCAAATTATCCACCCACACCACCGTAATGGACTTTCACATGACAACAACACCGACAACGAGCAAGGTAAGTCGTCTCCTTTGCATTTACAACTATTTTTGTAACACTCTTCTTTTGTCGTTGTTGTCGTGACCACAGTCAACATACTCATAATACCCGCCACCAGAGTCACATGATTGATTTACGACCGCACGTTCGATAGGCAATCATCCTTGGAAATTACCGTCTATTTTGCCAGATGAGTTCAAACACTTTCTCGTCATCCAGTGGTGAGAAGTGTGTGGGAAATCTAACTGCAAGGCTCATAAGAGAAGAGGAATGATAGGAAATTAAAAGATCCAATTTGTAACAACAGTGGTGAACTGGACATTTTGTAAGAGAATGCAAGATGCTTAAGAAGAAAGAAGAAGAATCACAAAGAAGAAGAGTGCTACTTTAAAAATAGAAACCAAATCAGAAACCAAAAGTAAGATCTTTCAAGCCCTGTTGTCACTGCAAAAGGACAAATCATAAGGAAGAAAATTGTTATTTTAAGAACAAAGACAACACAAAAATACCCACTACTCAACGCTTTAAGAACTAGTCACTCAAGAAAACAACAAACAGTACACCAACAAAAACACTACATTTGTTGCATATAAATGTAACAAAGATAAGATTTCACATGAAGCCAATGAGAAATAAAATATGGACATGGTTGTTGATAGTGCACATACAACAGAACATATGTGTCTAATGAAGTGGGCAAGTTAACAAATGTGAAACACTGTGACAGTGCTGTGAAAGTTGCCAAACAAGGTGTGTTAATGAATATAGTATCAACTGGCAGCTCTGCACGTGATAATTGTGTTCTCAAAGATGTTATGTGTGTTCCTCAAGTGTGCAGAAATCTGATGTCTGTGAACACTATCACTGACAATAGTTGTACAGCTGTGTTTAGTAAACATTCTTTCAAATCTATAAATATAAAATGCTAATTTTGAAAGGACACAAAACAAGAGATGAATTATACAAAGTGAATATTAAATCAGGAATGCAATCACTACCAACACAAGAAGAAAAACAAGAATGGCATAAGGAGCTAGCTCATTCAGACATACGCTGTAATTCAAAGATGAAGACCATGTGCAGTGGAGTTCCTAATAGTTTATGCTACACAGAACAATTTAAGAAGCTTGTGCAAGATCTAAGCAAACAAGAAAGTCGTTCCAGAATGAGATTTTCACTCTGCAGCGGAGTGTGCGCTGATATGAAACTTCCTGGCAGATTAAAACTGTGTGCCCGACCGAGACTCGAACTCGGGACCTTGCCTTTCGCGGGCAAGTGCTCTACCAACTGAGCTACCGAAGCACGACCCACGTCCGGTACTCACAGCTTCACTTCTGCCAGTATCCGTCTCCTACCTTCCAAACTTTACAGAAGCTCTTCTGCGAACCTTGCAGAACTAGCGCTCCTGAAAGAAAGGCAAGGTCCTGAGTTCGAGTCTCGGTCGGGCACACAGTTTTAATCTGCCAGGAAGTTTCATATCAGCGCACACTCCGCTGCAGAGTGAAAATCTCATTCTGGAAACATCCCCCAGGCTGTGGCTAAGAGGGGGGGGGGGGGGGGGGCTGAGGGCTCACAGCTATGTACTTAATCAACTGAACCCAACTATCAATCAAAGTGCCACACCTGCAGAAAAGTGGTTTGGGAAAAAACAAGATCTGACAAGACAAATTTTTGTATCAGGAGTTCTTGCCAAAAATCTAAACAACTTAAGAAAGCTAGATGAAAGAAGTAATCCACACATTTTTATTGGTTATGCTCCTGTGTCAAGAGATGCCGAGTTTGAACAGAGAGTGAGGAAAAAACTCTACAGAAAAATCTCGTTATTGATCAACTAACAAATGAACTAACACAAATGATATACAGAACCAAGAAAATCAAGATGAAAGAGCATGCAATGAAGACACAAGAAAGTACAATATTATGCACAGAACCAATTTGTAGAAATCTTCAAACTATGGTAATTATGAAACAGCATTACTTACATATGAAAAATGTAGTAACTGTCAAGATAAGGAAACCTTACTAAAAGAAAAAAAGAAAATAACTGTCTTGAACAGAATGAAACATGGAAGTTGATCAATCAAGAGGAGGCAAAAGAGAAAGAGATCTTAGCAAGCAAATTGGTCTTTAAAGTCAAATATGATATTGAATATAGCACCAGACTGGTTGTCAGAGGTTTTCAACAAGAAAGGGGTATAGATTTAAAGGAAATGTACTACTGTCATGTAGTATCTGTATCCATTAAATGCTGGAGATTTTATCTCTCCACATGTTTCAGTATGTATTATTTCAAGTGGCCTTGTTCTTCTTTCTCTCATATGTTCACTAAGACTGTTCATTGCTCTGGCAGCGGAGAAAAATTTTGCCATCATGATGGTTGATGTAAAAACAGCATTTCTATATGAAAAACGGGATGAAGAGATTTTCATGAAGATACTTGAAGAATTAAAAAAAGTTGGAAAAATTTGTTTTGAAGAAAACAAATGCTTAAATAAGTACCATCTACATGGGGTAAAGTTCTCACAGATTTTCTAAACCTGAAGGATTACTTCAGCTGAAGTCAGATCAGTGCATATTTAAAGACGTAAATGCAGAAATGTACGTGACTATACATGTTGATGACAGAATCATAATACAAAAGGATTCAGAAGTAGTATTTTTGAGTGGTTGCAGTACAAAACCCAGATATGTAGCTAGTGATACAAGTACTAAGATAAAAGGATCAAATAATTCTATATCAAAAGCAGCATGACAAGGAAGTACTTGAAAAATTCAATATGACTTACTATAAGGGCATGACAACTCCATCAGTTCCAGAGGGAAAGGCAAGCGAAGAAAATCAAGAAGATAAACACATTAAATTTCCATGTCATAAAGCCATAGAGAGTGTTCTGTATTTCTCATATAAAATCAGACCATATCTTACATTTGCAAACAATTATAAGAGCTGCTTTAGAGAAGACCCTCAGAAAAGGGGTTAACAAAATATACAAAGAAATCTGAGATACCTACAAGATACGAAGATTTGTTACCATTTTTATATGAAGATAGAGTAGTAGTGTGACACTATTCATCTAAATGTCTATTATGATGCTGATGATATACAAGATTTAAGAGACAGGAAGAGTACAAAGGCATACATTGTGCTTCATAAGAGTGCTCCCATTAACTGGTGTGCCAAGAAGCAAATTATGGAAACTACTTCATAAACTGAAGCAGAACAGATTTTAGCAGCAGAATGCACCAAAACAAAATAAAATACATACTACAAGAGTTATCCAGAAGAGAAGTGAAGCTCATTCTTCATGTACATAATCAAAGTGATATCCAAATAATCTAACCAGGACAGTTACTTAAGCAAAGCAAACATACAGATGTGAAATTTCACTATGTTAACGGACAGTATAGAGAAGGTTTGTTTGGGATAAAGTATTGTAGTACAGAAAAACAGCTAGCAGTCATGCTGAACAAAGCTCTGCAAAGATCAAAGTTTGAGAAATTTAGAAATGCTATTATGAAAGAATTACATTAACTTATTTTAAGCTTATCCATTATGGAAGTTTTGGAACCAGTGACAGTTTCCTGAATGTAAGTACATAAAACTGCAACCAGCCAAAAAAGTGACCTGCAGCAACTTTATGTATTTACATAAGTTTTTTTGTTTTTGTACAGCAATGAGTAACTTATATTGCTCTTCATCTCTGCTGTGTTTCTTATTGAACTTCGAATAAAGTGAACAAAAAGCCCAACGTATACTGCTGGCATAGTCGTTTGATATCTTACATTTCTGAGATTCGACAGTGGCTTAAGGTGCCTATAACAGCAGTAATGTCAACTTCATAATATTCGTACAGCATTTATTATCAATGACATGCTGTATTTTACGGGAAATACTATAAATGTAAAACCGAAAATAAGCTGCTTCTGAATGTAAATATGTAATAAATTATCGGGAACATATATAGTTACTTGCAATTTGAGCTGCAGTACAAAAAAGGTGTGACAGTACAAAAAAGGTGTGATCATGGTATTCTGTGAACTGAAAAGCTTTTTCATATTAAAATATTTTTGCACATCTGATAACTGTTAATTTGTTCATCTATAAAATTGCTCAGAGACTAATCCGCAGTAACAGCTTACCAGCACACAAATGGATAACACCACATTACTGTCATCATGAGACGGAAGTTACCTTTTTCAGCGTGTCATCGTATTTGAAATCTGGTAAGTTTTTGTAGATCTCGTCGTCTTCCTCGTCAGCAATACTTTCAGGCATTTTCAAATTCGACGTATGTTTGCTTTCTTCGCATTTATTGTAATTCCATCCACTTTAACATTTGAACACTGTATACATACACCGCACATTCCATTGTTTTGCCCGCACACTGCGTCTCATGATTGCCAAACCACGAGCTAAACAGTTGTTCACTTTCAGTGGAAAATCAAATCGAAACACTTTCGATATAAGATTTTTCAGGATTTTACACAAATATCTACGAGAGTAGCTAACAAATATCCGCGAAATAACTTCAGACATGAAATAAATTATTTATATTCAGATTCTTCTTATTCAGTTTCGGTGGTTAAGTAGAAAACAAAAAGTGATTCATGTTGTAGCGAGTATCCTGCAATTGTTGTGTATGAGAAAAATTTAGTATGAGTTGAATTTTCTCAACTCTGTTTTCCAATTCCTACAAGCTTATGGGCTACCACGTCAATTGTTAAATTTGTAGACAACATTGATATTATCCAACTGGTACAATTTACGGGAAAAATCTCACAATAACATGTCTTTTCCTGTTTTCTTAAATTACCATGCTGTTATTCCCAATATTACTTCATTCGTCCTGCTAGAAGCCAAAATCATTTTTTTTAAAAATTACTACATTCTTTGTTTGCAACTGGTATATCTCGGACCTTTGAAGGCTTTGGTGACGCTTGCGCAGTAGTCCCGTGAGGAGGCGCTCACGCAGTGAATGTTTGGTGTGCGTTGCCGTGGTGCGGGTTGCCGAAGTGAGTTCGAAACTTGTAATTTTTTTTTCTTTTTGTGTACGTCTTCGTCATTGGTCATGGAAGTGCCATTGGATACAGGAGGTTAAATCGCAACAATAGTGAAGTGTGGATTGTTTGATTATGTATGAAAGTGGTTTTTTGTTGTGATGGAGTTTAACAAGTGACGTAAACAGGTTTTTCGCAGTGTTGTTTGTCAGACCTTCGCCTGGATTTTCGTTTCATTGCTTCGCATATTGTCGCTTCAGTAAACAAAAAGGTAAGTGGCTAGTGGAAATCATGTCATATTAGGTGTTTTTAACGCGTATGCTGACTCACCGTATACCGTTGTAGTGACTTGTTTACCTCAAAAAAACAAAATAACAAGGGAGAAAGCCCATATAAATGATCCCATGATTGTGGGAACTCATAAAACAATATTTACTGTACTGCGTCTCTTCCAGAAAATAACAATGTTCGCCCTAAGATTTCGAAGTATGAATTCATGCATCCGTAGTCAGAAAATGCGTAATTACTTCACGATGTAACCAACCAACACCTTGCAGGCTAGTTTCATATTCCACGTCCTAGATGTCAGTGTAATGAGTGTAATCCAAGCTCCGCAGAAGTGTTTGTGACAACAGATGGGTCGTCATGGAAACCATACGCAGCCCCAAGCAGTAGCTCCTGGGCACTACTGTTTACAAGAACAAGAAGTACTTAACAAGGTAACAGTCATTAAAAACATATTTGTGCTTTCTTCTGTTTTTATCTCAGACGGCTTTTAGAAATGTCACACTCGTAGGTTGAGTAAATCCGTTTGGCTTCTTTCTGATTACGTCCAAAGCAGTGTGTTCCGTTTTTCCTTAACACACATACCTATTTTTTTTTTTTTTTTTTTTTTTTTTGACGCTTCTTATAAACTTGGAGTTTGCCTCTTGACTTTCACGGGAGTGTTGACAGTTCGAAGAGACGTACTCAGTATAAGCGTGAGCATATGCGAAATCGGGAAGTGTGTCCACCAGATATCGTAATTTACTTTAAATGTAAAAACCGCGCTTCTGTTTCAGTTATCTTTGTTTGTCATATGGTGCCTCTATAGATAACTGGGCGTGCTTAACGAAGTCCTCAGCTGTCGTAATGCTGTCATTCTATGCAGTAACATGTTCCCGTTCGTGTGTTGCCAGTTACTTCAGTGTATAGACCCATATGTAAAATTGTTTAAAATAGTACAGTGAAATGCCATCTACGGACGAACCACATGTAGACAGATGAATTGATATTAACGTTACGTCCTCGAAAAGTTTCTTTGCTAGACGTTTCTGCTGCATTTCTTGCCTTTCGGCGCCGGCTGTCAAAAAGTGTCATGAATACAAGAGCTCTAAATAGCAGCGCTGTTGCGGTATTATAATGTCACAGATTCTCCCCCCCCACCCCCCACATTGGGTACTGCTTTCAGGCCTTTATAATGAAATTAGGAAGGTCTTCTCTTATTGTTGTGTACATGACTATCTGAAGTGGGTCAACGCCACCTTTTGTTTTGTTGGGTGCCTGGAACACCACGGAATTAGTTAAGTAGAGGCGATTCATTAAAAGCGCAATTAGCAAAATATGTCAAAGAATGGCGAAGCACCTGAAAAGTCATAGGTTAGAGTTTAACACACAGTCGACAGCGAATACATTAAAATCGGGCATGGGAGCAGAAGCCCAGTGTGGCTAAGAATGGGAGCTTGATATTTATTTCCCGTGCGTCGTAACAAGAAGTGCGAAAAGTGACGTATTGAAGGGGAGAATCAAATACATACTACCGGGAGACAATGTTAACACCGCACCTGCCTACGGCGTGTCCAGGGCTTGTCGTATTTATCAATTTAGAGAGATCAGTGGAGCATACAATATGGCATTGCTTTCTTTATTTACTTAAAAACATATTAGGTGTATTATTGCAGAATTATGCAGCAGGTAGAAAAGTATGGGAGGCTTGAAGGCGCCGTACACTAGTAACACTAGTAGATGTCTGCAAAATACATGTCAGCCACCGCACATTATCCCAACAAATGAAAAAAATATTTTACGTTTGTTATCTGACTATATCATTTAAGAACAGGTATGATTACTTAACAGATTTCAATAACAATTTTGTTTATAGTGTTTCCTGGTGTTACAGCATTACACTTCAAGCATTCGACTGTTCTGCCCGTCACCACAAATTTCAAAGTTACTCCTAATCTCTCGCCAGTTGTCGTTTTCTCTTTCACTAACGTGTTTTCCTCCTCCGTTTTTTGTCGTATCAACATTATCAGTTGTAAGATGCAGGGCACATCAGAAAACAGTGTGAAATAGACTATTTCGCGCCCGTGGTGGCGACTTTCGCCAGTAAATTAACATCTCATTTTTCAGCCCTTCATGGACCCTTTTGCTATTTTGTGTTGTTTACTGGCTATAATAAATAAAATTGTGATATGCTTCTTTTTGAATGTTTGACCTAAAATCGTGTTGCCAGCTGACAATATTGGTGGTGTGAAAGTCGCTTCAATGTATTGAGGATTTGGCATTGTCAATAAATATTAAACGTGTGCGGACGCCTTTTTAATTTTTAGTTGATGGAAAGAAGTTTCGTGTGCACCATATGTATTATCCTATTTTAATACCGAGGTACCCTCACTCCCGTCTCCCGCCAGAGTCCCTAAACTTAAAATTCGTGGTGTGAAAATTTCTTTTAATGTACTGACACTTTCAGCGTGCTGTGTTTCAAATACGAGAAGTGTTGTCATTTGCTCCAAAAAATGTAAGCTGTTACGTACCTTAACTATTTATATCCGAGTAGTATAAATCTATCCATAGCTCGTGCAATAATAAACTCATTTCCAATCAGCCCAATTACAGTTTGTAGTACAAAGAAATATATTTATAGCCCCTGTGTGGCACGATGTCACTGTACTTTTAGAAAATACAAGTTGGCGGCGTACAAAGAATACAGCAAGATTGTTTCATCATCTTAATCTTGTTATCGGTTCACTTAATCGCGAGGGCCCCGCCAATAACTCGCTGTGTCCAGAAACTACTTTTGAAATATATAGCAGAGGGTTCATCCAAATGTTTCACATTACGGATTATCCCCTTTCATTCAGATACAGCGCGAGGAAAGCATGACATTTCATTTCCTCTGTGCATACTGTAACATTAAGTCTCCGCAATACGTTTATGTACGACACGAACAGCGAGATCCCAACCTGTCCATGAATTTAGTTATATACTACAGATGATCGTGGTGCTATTTATGTGGTGCTGAATTATAAGCTTCTTGGAATACAAGAAATATCCACCTGATTGCTATGAACCATGGCGTTTGGCAAATCACATGAGAAAGAGACTGGTTTCATTATTGCCGATGTTGTAGAAATTTGTTCAGATTTTTCGTATTGGAGGTCATCTTTTTTATAAAATGACTAGCAAAGAGCAAATGCAGCAGCAGGCGGGGTTCTTCCGCGAACGATTAAAGTCAAAATGTGGGTGATGGGAAAGGAATGTTCATTCATCATTTGTATCGATTTGTTCCTTCGTAAATGAAATATTGTGATATACGCGAAAAAAGGCAGATGATTTTACACGTGGAATAGTATGTTACATTTACCATACTGTCTAGATTTAGGTGTTTTACTACATGCTTGGAAGTTTCATACGACTTTTCGGTTGCGCTATTCCAACCAGATGCCACCATTGACCACCTAACTGGGCATTCTTAGAGAACTTATAGGCCTATGCTATATTTCCTGTTTAATTAATCTTACATGCAATGTTATCTGATGACAGCGCTATTGCGTTCACTAAACTTCAGTGACAACGCCCTGCTTTAAGAATGTCACGGTAACGTTTCGTTGTATGGAGCGAGTTAGTATGAGGGTAAGGATCTGGACTGTCATTTTGCAGTACAGCGACTCAAATCCCCGGCCGGCCATCGAGATTTAAGTTATCCACCAAGTTCCTAAATGTCTGATGGGAGATGCCGCGTAGTTGCTTTGTAAATCACGTACTCGTGACCTTCCCTTTCGTTCCCCAACCGAAGTTTGTCGCGCTCCGATAACCGCGTAGTTGAACGCCCCACAAACCAAACATCATCCAATTTTGTTTTCTATCACAAATATCGTCGTTCTGAAAGGAGTCATTAAGCCTAATTTTTCTTCTTCGGTTCGTTGTCGGTGTCCCAATGTTGAGTGAGAATTACATCGACACTGATTGCGTAATTGAATTTCTCGCAAGCCTTGGATACGTGGTGTATTGAGAAACAGTCGCAGTTTCCAGAAAGACCAATACAAAGTTACAGGTTGGAGTTAGCATAGTATCAAAAAAAAAACATTCATGCACATGCATAAGTGCTGACACAATGTGTCGCTTTCAGAGAACCCAAATGCGAGAAAATAGATTGATGCTTGTCGTAGTTGAAAGTACGAAGTGTGATCAAAAAATACGATGAATTATTTTATTAGAAACAAAGTAATAAGCTTACATGTAATTTGATTTAACCTCCTCCAAATTGCTGTCCTAGGCTAGTAAGGCCCATATCCCAACGTTGAATTAATGACTGGAAAAGCATTTCTGGAACGCTGATCTAGGGAGTGCGTTCTTTTGCTCTTTCGTCGTCCTCTCAGCGTCAGGAATGGTGTTAAAACGTTTTGCTTTAAGCATGGTTTTACTTTGGTGCAAAAGCTAGTGTGTAAAGTGGATTTGGATGGACGGAAACATTTTTTTCGGCCATACTAGCGAATAAAACCCAGATGTGGCACGGCGCGTTGTCGTGATGAAGAAAGAAGGCATTGGCCCATTCTTATGGTCTTTTTCTTTGTACTTCGTTTCGCAAACTTCCATTACGCCATTGTAAAATTCGACATTTACAGCTGTTCCCCCTGGCAAGAATTCGTATCGCATTTTGTTCTCAATATGGAAATAAAAATGTACATGGCTTTGATATTCGATTTCGACTGACATGCATTTTTATCGTGAGGAGATTCACTGGTTTTCCACTGTGAACTCTGAAGTTTCGTATTGATGGTTATAGCCATAGGCCCAGGTTTCATCTCCAGCTACAATTCTGAATGAAGACGATCCTTCATGTCTGCCGACTCATCTGCGTTTTTAAATCGCTCACACCATTCCTATACAGTATTCAGAGCTACAGCATTATCGCCGTACACCATTTTCAACGTTTCTTCAGTGTCTTTGGCATTTTTTTGCGATTTGAAACATAACTTTGTTATTCTAAATCCATTATGCGTCTTCGGACGCTGTCTCAAAGTTAAGAACGTGTACGAACTTGACGCTGCCTGTCTTAGCGAGTCACGCTACCTGACAAATTACGTCAAATGATTGTAGCCTCAGCAGTTGCTGCTATAAATTATGATTCACTGTATTTTTTTTATCACACTCGATATAAGTGTGCGGTATTTATATTTTTCTGCGCGATGAATTTACTAGAGTTCTTTTGTGATAACTCCATCTGATTTCTTGCAGATTAAATAATAATAATGTGTTTGGGGCGGGTCCAGAATTCATAACCAACGTACACAGAATAAAAATCGATACGCGTCCGAGGCACGGTGGACATATCGTTAGCAATCGCTCCCTAAAGTGACAATTAACAATAAGTCCAAAGTCTAGGATGCCCGTAGATGGCATAGAAACAGAGGCGCCCAAAGCACTGTGAAGGTGTTCCACGTTCCCCCCAAGAAGTCAGAGGCAAAACAAAATTATACCATTACTCATTATGTTAACATTAGTCATCTCGTATTTTCGTGACAGTATTAGTCACATTAGACTGCTTTTGGGCGCCAGTCAGGGATCGATTATGCCATTGCTAGATGCAGCTGACTGTTTTGCCTGTCATAACAATAAGCGTAAATAGTCATTTTAGTGGTAGATGTCAGTCTTGAAAACCAAATGGTCGTCGTTAGGGGAAGCGGATATTGTTAACAGGGCTTACGTTTGAATATGCGACAGACCCTTGGGTGGCAATCTTCTGCAGTTTTTGCGACGAGACAACAATTATTACACAGAAATAAATGGGGATAAGAAGTTAAGCTAAATACAATCACTCTAAGTAGCTATCGGAGACCACGGGCCCCGTACGCCAGAGTACTCAAAATAACTCGCTGCACAACCTCCGAAATTTTGACAGTGCAGTTTGGATTTACCCTGTGAATTTGTATTCGTAATCTTGAAAGCCTTTTTAGTTCGTGAAATACCGCAATGTCGTCAGTATTTCGTACGTGACATTATTACGTCGCTCGTTATATGCTGGTTCCGATGCGCTTCTGCATTGACGAAATAATTGTTCAAATCCTATGGATCCATCTCAGCTCACGGAGTAACATAAGCTGAGAATGCTTTTCGTTTTATTAACCAGTGGTTACACCACATATTACGTTTACTCTTATGTTATGGCTTTTTCCGCGCCGCAACTGGAATCGTCGTCCAAGCGTATTGGAAGCACGAACTGTTGCTGGGAGTTGGCCGCCGTAACGGGTCCACAGAGGTGAGCGAGGCGGCGGCAGCCTCTAGCAGCAACCGCGGCTCCTGCGGTACAGCGAGGCAGCAGCAACGGCAACAGCGCCAGCTCGGGAACCACCTACCTACCTACCTGGCGGGAGAACAAGCCGGAATGCGAATTGCCGCGGCCCGGGTTCGCCGCGGCAACGCCGCCGGACCTGACCCAGTGAAGCAGCCATGCCGGCCAGCCACGCACCTCCAACCCGCGTGACGTCCGAACCGGTCGGCAGCGCATATCCACCACGCTCCGCAGTTCGGGCCAGATTTGTTGTTCCTAGAACGTCGCTTTTAGCAGAACACCATCAGTCAGCAGGTGAAGGTAATTTCAGGAGTGACTAAAGGAAGTGCCACGGGACTGGCAATAGTAAGAAAGACATTTCTTGGAAAGAGGAAATTGTAAATATCCTACGGCAATTTGAGTTGTTGTTGTTGTCTTCAGTCCTGAGACTGGTTTGATGCAGCTCTCCATGCTACTCTATCCTGTGCAAGCTTCTTCATCTCCCAATACTTACTGCAACCTACATCCTTCTGAATCTGCTTAGTGTATTCATCTCTTGGTCTCCCTCTACGATTTGTACCCTCCATGCTGCCCTCCAGTGCTAAATTTGTGATCCCTTGATGCGTCAGAACATGTCCTACCAACCGGTTCCTTCTTTTTGTCAGGTTGTGCCACAAACTTCCCTTCTCCCCAATTCTATTCAGTACCTCCTCATTAGTTATGTGACCCACCCATCTAATCTTCAGCATTCTTCTATAGCACCACATTTCGAAAGCTTCTATTCTCTTCTTGTCCAAACTATTTATCGTCCATGTTTCACTCCCATACATGGCTACACTCCATACAAATACTTTCAGAAACGACTTCCTGACACTTAAATCAATACTCAATGTTAACAAATTTCTTTCAGAAACGCTTTCCTTGCCAATGCCAGTCTACATTTTATATCCTCTCTACTTCGACCATCATCAGTTATTTTGCTCCCCAAATAGCAAAACTTCTTTACTACTTTAAGTGTGTCATTTCCTAATCTAATTCCCTCAGCATCACCCGACTTAATTCGACTACATTCCATTATCCTCGTTTTGTTTTTGTTGATGTTCATCGTGTACCCTCCTTTCAAGACACTCTCCATTCCGTTCAACTGCTCTTCAAATTCCTTTGCTGTCTCTGACAGAATTACAATGTCATCAGCGAACCTCAAAGATTTTATTTCTTCTCCATGGTTTTTAATACCTACCCCGAACTTCTCTTTTGTTTCCTGTACTGCTTGCTCAATATAGAGATTTAATAGCATCGGCGAGATGCCACAACCCTGCCTCACTCCCTTCCCAACCACTGCTTCCCTTTCATGTCCCTCGACTCTTATAACTGCCATCTGGTTTCTGTACAAATTGTAAATAGCCTTTCGCTCCCTGTATTTTACTCCAGCCACCTTCAGAATTTGAAAGAGAGTATTCCAGTCAACATTGTCAAATGCTTTCTCTAAGTCTACAAATGCTAGAAACGTAGGTTTGCCTTTCCTTAATCTTTCTCCTAAGATAAGTCGTAAGGTCAGTATTGCCTCACGTGTTCCAGTATTTCTACGGAATCCAAACTGATCTTCCCCGAGGTCGGCTTCTACCAGTGTTTCCATTCGTCTGGCAATAGTAAGAAAATAATTTATTGAAAAGAGAAAATTGTGGCAATTTGAGTATTAGGAAGATTGTTCTGAAGATATTTGGAGTGCATGCTTACACGAAAAAGAAACGTGAACAATAAGGACTTTCGACAAGAAGAGAATAGAATCTTTTCGAAGTCTGATGATATAGAAAAGCGCTGAAAGTAATGAATGGAATAACCATTGGGGAGGCACTGAATCGTATGGTAACAAAGCGAAAGCAGAAATGCATGACTCTGTTTTCAGACGTTCCTTTACACTGTAAAACGCGGGAGAATTGCACCAACTTAATCCTCGTACCGCAGAAAAGATGAACGAATTATGTATTATTGTCAGTGATGTTGAGGAACAGCTGAAATCGTTAAAATTGAACATAGGTACAGTGCCCGATGAAACCCCTGTCAAATTCTATATTGGATCTGCGGCTGAGTTAGCTCCACTCCTAACTATTATCTGCCCTACCCCTCGAGCAAAAAACCACACTCAGTTCTCTAAGAAAAGCACAGGTTTCACCTGTCTACAAGATGGGTAGTACAAGTGAGACAAAACTGCTGTCCAGTATTCTTGACATGGTCTGTCGTAGAATCTTGGAGCGTAATCTGAACTCGAAGATAATGAGCTATTTCGAACAGAATGACTTCCTCAGTGCCAACCAGCGTGGATTCCGGAAACATCGATCATTTGAAACCCAACAGGCACTTTTCTCAGGTGACGTACAGAAAGCTTTGGATCGAGGCAGTTAGGTAAGGATTTCCGAAAAGCATTCGACTCAGTATCGCACCTACGGTTATTGTCAAAAATACGATCGTATGGCGTATGAAGTGAAATTTCTGTATAGATTGAGAACTTTTTGGCAGGGAACGAAGCATTTATCTTGAATGGAGAGTCATCGTCAGATGTAGAAATAACTAAAGGTGTGCCCCAGAAAAGTATTCAAAATACCTCATTATGTTTGAGTTCATGTTGTACACTCCTGGAAATTGAAATAAGAACACCGTGAATTCATTGTCCCAGGAAGGGGAAACTTTATTGACACATTCCTGGGGTCAGATACATCACATCATCACACTGACAGAACCACAGGCACATAGACACAGGCAACAGAGCATGCACAATGTCGGCACGAGTACAGTGTATATCCACCTTTCGCAGCAATGCAGGCTGCTATTCTCCCATGGAGACGATCGTAGAGATGCTGGATGTAGTCCTGTGGAACGGCTTGCCATGCCATTTCCACCTGGCGCCTCAGTTGCACCAGCGTTCGTGCTGGACGTGCACACCGCGTGAGACGACGCTTCATCCAGTCCCAAACATGCTCAATGGGGGACAGATCCGGATATCTTTCTGGCCAGGGTAGTTGACTTTCACCTTCTAGAGCACGTTGGGTGGCACGGGATACATGCGGACGTGCATTGTCCTGTTGGAACAGCTAGTTCCCTTGCCGGTCTAGGAATGGTAGAACGATGGGTTCGATGACGGTTTGGATGTACCGTGCACTATTCAGTGTCCCCTCGACGATCACCAGAGGTGTACGGCCAGTGTAGGAGATCGCTCCCCACACCATGATGCCGGGTGTTGGCCCTGTGTGCCTCGGTCGTATGCAGTCCTGATTGTGGCGCTCACCTGCATGGTTCCATACACGCATACGACCATCATTGGCACCAAGGCAGAATCGACTCTCATCGCTGAAGACGACACGTCTCCATTCGTCCCTCCATTCACGCCTGTCGCGACACCACTGGAGGCGGGCTGCACGATGTTGGGGCGTGAGCGGAAGACGGCCTAACGGTGTGCGGGACCGTAGCCCAGCTTCATGGAGACGGTTGCGAATGGTCCTCGCCGATACCCCAGGAGCAACAGTGTCCCTAATTTGCTGGGAAGTGGCGGTGCGGTCCCCTACGGCACTGCGTAGGATCCTACGGTCTTGGCGTGCATCGGTGCGTCGCTGCGGTCCGGTCCCAGGTCGACGGGCACGTGCACCTTCCGCCGACCACTGGCGACAACATCGATGTACTATGGAGACCTCACGCCCCACGTGTTGAGCAATTCGGCGATACGTCCACCCGGCCTCCCGCATGCTCACTATACGCCCTCGCTCCAAGTCCGTCAACTGCACATACGGTTCACGTCCACGCTGTCGCGGCATGCTACCAGTCTTAAAGACTCCGATGGAGCTCCGTATGCCACGGCAAATTGGCTGACACTGACGGCGGCGGCGCACAAATGCTGCGCAGCTAGCGCCATTCGACGGCCAACACCGCGGTTCCTGGTGTGTCCGCTGTGCCGTGCGTGTGATCATTGCTTGTACAGCCCTCTCGCAGTGTCCAGAGCAAGTATGGTGGGTCTGACACACCGGTGTCAATGTGTTCTTTTTTCCATTTCCAGGAGTGTATATTAATGACCTTTCAGACAGTGATAATTAATTGAAACCCTAGCTGCCGACAAGTGTTGTTGATATACCTCAATGGGGACTGCTGAAAATGTGTGCTCCGACCAGGACTCGAACCCGGGATCTCCTGCTGACATGGCAGGCGCTCTATCCATCTGTTTATTTCTTTTCTTAATACTGAAGGCTTTGGCCGGGAAGATTCTTGAAGATAGAAGTAAACTACTCCGAGGAAGTTCAAATGGCTCTAAGCACTATGGGACTTAACATCTGTGGTCATCAGTCCCCTAGAACTTAGAGCTACTTAAAACCTAACTAACCTAAAGACATCACACCCATCCAAGCCTGAGGCAGGATTCGAACCTGCGATCGTAGCGGTCGCGCGATTCCAGACTGTAGCGCCTAGAACCGCTCGGCCACCTCGGCCGGCACTCCGAGGAAGTCTTATTAACAAAATTTCAAGAGCCTGCTTTAAATAATGACTCTAGGAATATACTACAACCCCCTATGTACCGCTCACACAGAAATCGAAAGGATAGGATTAGAATAATTACAGCTCGCACGGAGGCATTCAACCAATCATTTTTCTCGCGCTCCATACGTAGCTGGTACAGTGGTACGTACCCTATACCATGCACTTCACGGTGGTTTATAGCGTATAGAAGTAGATGTATGCAGTTATGTAATGGAGGGTAATGTGGTGAGCAAATTTTGTAGAGGAGACCAGGGCATAAACACACTAGGTTATACAGTACGTAGGTGGAGGTAGATTGCAGTAGTCGTGCAGATGTATCAAACAACTCTTCACACTGAAGTGTAAATGATGTACTGGATAACGTCTGAAGTGCCATGAGGCTGTTCGCAGTTGATGCAGTTGTTTGTAAGTAGGTAGCAACGTTAGAAGACAGCGGTGAATTACATATCTGCAGATGATCTGTGATTGATATAGCGACTAGCAGTTGACTCTCACATTTCTAGATACTGTCAACTATTGTAAAATTCTAGGAGTAAGCGTACGGCGGGGTGCGACAACCACGTAAAACATATAGTTGAAAAAGCTGATACTAGGATGATAAAGAATCGCATGGAAATGTGATTGGTCCACAGATGATTGGACCCTTATTCGACCGGTTGTTGCATATTGTTCATTCGTCTGCTACCCTTACCAAAGAAAGGCAGGCAGGCAAACAGACAGACAGAGAGAGCATCCTGCGAAGAGTGGTGCGTTTCGTCACGAAATCTTGTGTTCGACGCCAGAGCGTTGTAGAGGCGCTCAATTACTGTGGTAGACGATGCAAGATAGACGTTTTGATCACGAAGGTTACTAGTGAAATAGGTAGAGAGAGTATGTTCCTGGAACAGTCGGACAACACTTCGTCCCACATACGTATCGAGAAATGACCAAAAAGAGGAAATCAGTTAAATTAAAAACAAAACGGAAATCTAAAGATAGTTGTTCTTCCCATGCATCCTTCGCGAATAGGGCAGGGAAGAGATAATGGAACTAATGCAATTTCCGCCACACACCGTATGGAGTGCATGCTGGAGAGTAATGCCTCCGATATTTTTACGCCAGAACACCTGAAGCTTTATAAACAAAATAAACGTTATCAACAATCTACATCTTCATTCTTCGTGTCTACATATGCCGCTAGAGGGCTCCAATTTGTAGCGTATAACAAGGCAGTGCGTTATGTAGCTATGCATGAGAAACGGCGTGCTCTAATCGAGTTTCGAATTCGAAGAGTTCGTCCACACATGGGGAACCCCTTCTTCAGCATGGCAATGCGACATCTGCAACATTCCGATGCCTTGGATTCACTGTCCTCGATCATCGTCCAAACTGTCCCGACTTGGCCCCACCCAATTTTTATCTGTTTTCATAACTTAAAGAACACCTTCGAGGATTTCACTTTGATTAATGAAGCGTTGCAAGCAGATCAACACTTATCAATAAGCATGTAGAATGTTAATAACATTTGTTTTATTTAAAAACATTTAAAAAATTACTTATAAATTTCCGAGGCATTACTTTTTAGCACGCCCTCGTAGATATCTCTTCCGGATTCCGCGAGCCACCGTATGGCGGAGGATACATTCCAGTCGTTCTCTCCCCGGCCACAAGTAAGGAATTTAAGTGTGTGTCCATGCACTGCACACCACAGCGAAACGATTTCAGACGGTACTTACCATTGTACTAGAAAAGAATAAAACCCAGATAGGGCCTGCAGCTACAAACGAAACACTGCAAAGATCATATCACGCTCACTAATATTTGTAGAGTGTGCAGCTATACAGCATGTAACTACGTTTCCTTTACATACATTAACGACAGAGTCCTTAAACCAAAGCAAGAAAAAAAATTCTAGTAAACATGGGCTATAAAATTCAAGTCTTAAGAGCTGTGAGCACTTGCTCATTTTCTCTGCTGTGAAACACGTCTCTTCTACTGACCAAGTCTTATAGATCTTAGAGACCATGTTTCGCCAGACTTTTTTTCTTATTTTGGTGTAAGGAACCTGTCCTCAAAGTCTGCAAAGGGAATTTAATTACACCGCGTATAAGTACTCAGGTACACTTGTGGAAAACTAGCTGCATTGCAAAAACCTTTACGCAATGTCTGGGAAAATTAGGTATGGCAACTGGCTCGGATGGAGGAAAAAAAGGGTGAAATGGAGAAGGTATGGAAGTATGTCTTTAAACTTACTTTCACCATTCTGTACCCTTTTATACATTTTAAATTTGTTAGTATAAGTACTGTTACAAGCCTAACATTCCAGTCAGAAGAAAGAAAATATAACACCGTGTCTTGAGATAAAATTTGTCGTACCAATGTAAGTGCCAGGTTTTCCTGCCGCGTTAGAGAAAGCCGCTACAATGGTCGGTGAATACTGCAATGTTCAGCAAAGCATGCAAGTTCTGTGTTCTTAATGGATGTCGAACAGCGTCTAGTGTCCATATGTATATTACTAAACATCTAAATAGGGTACCCACACCTATTAAAAAATATATATGTGACTGAGATAGAAAACAGTGAAAAGATCTGTTGCCTTCAGTCTTCTGATAGGTGTTGAATATTTCCTCCAAAACATTGCCGTTGAGTTCTTGTATTTCCTCATATTTTACAATAACTTAGCTAATCCCTTTTACCCGTTCTTCACTGAACTTAAACATTTCTTGCGGTGTCAGGACCTGGTTCTCTTGCGTCCGCTGCAGACTAGCGTTTGTGACGGTTGACTTAGCTGTACCCACGACGCCATCACATGCATTCCTCCCATGGTATGACGCAAAAAGTGCCATTCTGCACCAAGCCTATGCAGCACCATCAAAGAATTAGATCGGCGTGTTTATAGAAGGTCTTTGCTGTTTTATGTACACTCCTGGAAATTGAAATAAGAACACCGTGAATTCATTGTCCCAGGAAGGGGAAACTTTATTGACACATTCCTGGGGTCAGATACATCACATGATCACACTGACAGAACCACAGGCACATAGACACAGGCAACAGAGCATGCACAATGTCGGCACTAGTACAGTGTGTATCCACCTTTCGCAGCAATGCAGGCTGCTAGTCTCCCATGGAGACGATCGTAGAGATGCTGGATGTAGTCCTGTGGAACGGCTTGCCATGCCATTTCCACCTGGCGCCTCAGTTGGACCAGCGTTCGTGCTGGACGTGCAGACCGCGTGAGACGACGCTTCATCCAGTCCCAAACATGCTCAATGGGGGACAGATCCGGAGATCATGCTGGCCAGGGTAGTTGACTTACACCTTCTAGAGCACGTTGGGTGGCACGGGATACATGCGGACGTGCATTGTCATGTTGGAACAGCAAGTTCCCTTGCCGGTCTAGGAATGGTAGAACGATGGGTTCGATGACGGTTTGGATGTACCGTGCACTATTCAGTGTCCCCTCGACGATCACCAGAGGTGTATGGCCAGTGTAGGAGATCGCTCCCCACACCATGATGCCGGGTGTTGGCCCTGTGTGCCTCGGTCGTATGCAGCCTGATTGTGGCACTCCCCTGCACGGCGCCAAACACGCATACGACCATCATTGGCACCAAGGCAGAAGCGACTCTCATCGCTGAAGACGACACGTCTCCATTCGTCCCTCCATTCACGCCTGTCGCGACACCACTGGAGGCGGGCTGCACGATGTTGGGGCGTGAGCGGAAGACGGCCTAACGGTGTGCGGGACCGTAGCCCAGCTTCATGGAGACGGTTGCGAATGGTCCTCGCCGATACCCCAGGAGCAACAGTGTCCCTAATTTGCTGGGAAGTGGCGGTGCGGTCCCCTACGGCACTGCGTAGGATCCTACGGTCTTGGCGTGCATCGGTGCGTCGCTGCGGTCCGGTCCCAGGTCGACGGGCACGTGCACCTTCCGCCGACCACTGGCGACAACATCGATGTACTGTGGAGACCTCCGCCCCACGTGTTGAGCAATTCGGCGGTACGCCCACCCGGCCTCCCGCATGCCCACTATACGCCCTCGCTCAAAGTCCGTCAACTGCACATACGGTTCACGTCCACGCTGTCGCGGCATGCTACCAGTGTTAAAGACTGCGATGGAGCTCCGTATGCCACGGCAAACTGGCTGACACTGACGGCGGCGGTGCACAAATGCTGCGCAGCTAGCGCCATTCGACGGCCAACACCGCGGTTCCTGGTGTGTCCGCTGTGCCGTGCGTGTGATCATTGCTTGTACAGCCCTCTCGCAGTGTCCGGAGCAAGTATGGTGGGTCTGACACACCGGTGTCAATGTGTTCTTTTTTCCATTTCCAGGAGTGTAATTTGTTAACTGTAGTTGAAAAGCGTGCACTGCTGTAGCTTAGTATTCAAGATGTCACTCAGGACACAAAAACTGTGACTTTTAATTAATCTTGATCATTATAATACAACATAAGTGGACGAACTGGGCCTGTTTGTTTCCCCAGTCGTGGCCTTGTACTTCAACTAGAATAACAAAGGTATAGTTTTCAGAAAAGTCGACAAGGATTAAGCATCCATCAAATGCCAAGGTTTGTTTTTTTTTGTCCTTCAGAAATTTACTCTGAGGTTTGGCAATGAAATGGTGCATTTTCAATGTTAGCTACCAACACTTCAAAAATACTTCTTGCGGTTTTGTAATTGTCACCATTTCCATTCTGGCTTGTCATCCATTGTTTGTTTGCTAAATTGTCAGGCATCAAATCGTCGTTATCCAATTCTCAGACATTTCAAGTAAAGCTTGTTTTCGTAGAGAGTCTTTACATTTTCCAATGATCATACAGTTGCAACCGTCAATATTGCAAACCAGAAATTCATAAAGGTATTTATAGTAATCTGTAAGATTGTACCTATCTATCATAGTTATCTGTAAGATTGTACCTATCTATCATAAACTTTACATTCTGGTGATACAAACAAACGCAAACATTATGGGTTCCCAAAGAATTCTCCAACAATATACCATTTCGGTCTTAGCTGGCAAAATTCCGACATCGGATTTTCTTTTTTGAATTCAGTGAACACCACGTTTTTTCTCAAAAGAGTTTCCTCACAAGTAGCTGATGTTGCTCTCCAGAGGCGCATGTGTGGATTACGTTATTGGTCCGTCTTACCTAGAGGCCCACCTTCCCACACTTTACGTAGTAGTGGAGACTTCAGTTGAACATGTACAGTAACTCCTCAGACATGCAGCCTTCCACATTTTTGTTAAAATTGTTCCAGAAGAGTGCCCAGTAACTTACTTTTTCTTGGAAATGTTACTCAAGGAGTTATTTTCACCTCAGTGTGATGCTGAGGTTACCACTTACGTAATATTGTTTTGGCCACCCACATGATGACCTAATTTCCACGGAAAAGAGAAGTCATAATTCCGCTCTAAACCATGCACTGCTTTCGGTAAGCTATGGGAAATAAGGCTTCCTCTCCTTTCTTAGGACCTATCGCCAGTGATTTTTCAGTGCTTGGCCACCTATGCTTCACCTCAAGCACAACTCAGTCCTTGGAAGGTCTTCATTACTTTGTGATGGGACATTGTGAAACTGTGTGAATACATCCAGGCAATTTTCTGCTCCAATTTTTCTCACCCAGTTTTGTACACACACATAATAAAACGTGCATTCTTGTTAATATCAATTTTAGGTATGGAAATGGAAATGTCGTGTGCCTAGGACCTCCCTTCTGGTAGACCGTTCGCCTGGTGCAAGTGTTTCGAGTTGACACCACTTTGGAGACTTGCATGACGATGGAGATGAAATGATAATGATAAGGACAACACAACACCCAGTCCCTGAGCGGCGAAAATCTCGGACCCAGCCGGGAATCGAACCCGGACCGTTAGGTATGACACTCAGTCGCGCTGACCATTCAGCTACCAGGGCGGACAATTTTAGGTAATGTAATACATACACATCAATACAAATGATGTATATACTACTATAAAAAAATAAATGCAATTAATTGGTCAAAGTTGCTTTATTTATCCTCGAATAAAATATTACTCGGATATATTAAACTAAATGCTACATATTGAGCAAGTTCTAGAATAGCACAGAACACAACACAGAAGCAAGATGCGTAAGAAATGTAGACTCAGCTTTCGTGCCGACGACGTAGAAGCTTAGTGCACACGCAGAAGAAAGCGACACCCACTGCTCATAAAAAGCTGTTGAACTTTTTTACTTTGGACACTGTTGGTAGTGGTCAGTCGGCGAACAACAGAGGTACCTTGTGAATGGGCTACAAAAAAGATGAAAAGAAAACTACATATATTTTACAGGTTCAGCTGAGTTAACGTTCTTAAATTTGCACCAAGAAAATTTTGGATTATATCCACGATTTAGATTTTACAGTGTTTTATTTATTTACTAAGACAATAAAAAACGTTGCTACTTAGTTGCAAGTACATACAGGCTTCTTTTGCTTGAATACTTCAGCCCGACGTTTCACGTAGCCTCAATCTCGTATCAAATAACTTCGATTTTATAGGCCTTACAATATTTTGGTTGTTTGGTTTTTCTTAGTTTTTATATTACAACTTTGTTCTTAAACACTCTATTGGAAGCATTCACTGCATTACGAATAATCGGTAAGCATTAACGTGTAAAGGCTTGCCAGCGAAGCACACTGGAATCACTCACGATTCAAAACTGTCTAGGACTATCAACACTTCACGGCTTTTTTTGGAACAGTTTTCGCAGCAACCTTTACTGAAGTTATCAAACAGTTTTCTTCTTCTTTTGTGGAACTCTCACATGACATCAAAAATACTTCGAGCCATTAAAAATAGAAACTCGCAAAGTTGCGACTGTGAATATAATTGTTGTCAGTATTACGAAACATACACCAGAGTATGTTTTTGAGCAGAACAGAGGTCGTCAACTCCTCTTGCTTAAGAGCCAGTGCGAACTGCGGGCCACATGTGTTCTCTGACCATAGGAACACTTCGTGTTGACTGTTTTCTGTTTCTGGCTGCTGCAACCCTGCCGGCTCGAGTGGCCGAGCGGTTCTAGGCGCTACAGTTTGGAACCGCGCGACCGTTACGGTCGCAGGTTCCAATCCTGTCTCGGGCATGGATGTGTGTGATGTCTGTAGGTTAGGTAGGTTTAAGTAGTTCTAAGTTCTAGGGGACTGATGACCTCAGATGTTAAGTCCCATAGTGCTCAGAGCCATTTGAACAATTTTTTGCTGCCACCATCAGCGACCCCAAAGTTCTGACATTGTAATTTTGACAAGAAGTATTGTTTTGTTGTGTGTATGAGCGGATGAATAACTGATTGTTAATAGTAATGACACATATATTTAAATATATTAGAATCAGTCGGGGTAACTTTGTGCCATTTTTGTTCATATTTTGAAAATATTGAATACAAAGTAAGAATTACACATGGCAACAGACATTGTAACATATCACATCTTCAGTTAATGAGCGCTAGAAATAGTGAAAATGTACACTAATTATGCGCTTTAGAGTAAAATTTCGTATTTAATACTGATACACGGTTGCACAGTCATTCAGGTTAACTTTAGCCCATTTTTAAAAATATTTTTTTCGTGTATCCAACCCTCTGAGCAACTTCAGACTTGTCGAAAGGAACTCTGGTGTTAATACGAAGCAAAAACAAAATGTTAATTCAGTATTTCGGGCTTACTTTGAAGTGATATTTGTATTGTTTTGTTTCGACCACTATTGTTTGAAGCTCTCTTCACAGCCATAGCAGTTAAAGGATAATCACTAGCTTAAGAGTTTTTAGGAATGTTAAAAGACAATTAAAATACGAAATAGAAATAACAGTGGTAGTAAAAGTGTTAGTTTCAGTAGATGGAACAGCAGCCATTTGAAACAAAGGTGGTAAGCGATGCAAAGATACCTTGAATGGTGAAAAGTTACCATGATTGACTGCATCACGTGTGCCCATATGACCTAGATACGCGCCGATGGTGCCATCTCTGGGACTTTTTGCACGAGCAGTATATCTACTTATACGTCAATACTGCACAAGCCACTTTGCGGTGTGTGACGTTGTGAACTTTCGGTATCATTCTCGAGTGGCGTATGGGAAGAATGACTGTCAGTGAACCTCCGTACTAGTTCAGATGTGTCAGATTTTCGTTGTAGTCATTTCGCGAGTCGTTTATATGAGGAAGTAATAAAGGGTAACCCGAAAAAATTCATGAAAACGCACTAATTCATGGAATAATGTAGGTAGAGACGAACATGCATGAAATGAAACCAAAAACGGATGAAAAAGCCGGGCACAGGACAGCAACACTTAGGTGAGAATCGTCATCGCGACGGCTACGGGCCGCCAATAAGTCCCAGAATTGCGTCATCCGCAGCCTGGCTGATACACACCTGCTGGGTGGTGCGACTTTTATGGAGGGTGGCGCTCCACCCCGTATTGCATATGTCATAGGCGTCTTGCTCACTTGGTTTGGTGAGGATCGCGTACTGCACTGCCACTACCAGCATCATGCTGGGTCTCCAGACCTCAATCGGTGTGAAGACAACATCCGACGGCAGTTTCTCACCATATCTTCTTACACGCTGTAAAGTGCTATTTACAACATTGTCCCTCAACTACAGGTATCGTTGATTAATCAAGGCAGATATGTTGCTTTTGTATAGTACGAAGCATCTGTTGGTAATTTTGTGCTTTTTTTGTTTTGAGTAAAACTCCCTGTCTTTTCAAGCATGTGAGTCAATTTTCACCTCTCTACCTGCCTTATTTCGTGAATTGCGTAATTTTCAAATGTTAACTGACTTTTGCCCAGATCTTCCTGGAAATACTCTCTCGGAATTTCAGCAGTAAACCTCTTCGTCAGGCACAGTGATTCTCTTGTAGCGTCTCCGTCTGTAGTTTGTTGAGCATATTCTTAATGTTCTCGCACAAAGTAAACCATCCAGTGCTTTATGTTTTCGGGTCATTTCAGTTTGGATCGCTGTGGACTCTCTTACCTAAGTGTTACATGTTAGGTACTGTTTGCAGTAATTAGTCACTAATAATGTAATCGTGCAGTTGTGGATGTCTTGTAATATGTATACGCAGCACGTTTCATTACTATACATTTAGGGACAACTATCAGCCCCTGCACCATTGATCAATCCTCTACAGATCTTCCTGCAATTCACTAGTCTTCCGACGTTGCTGCCTTGTTGTAGACAGCAGCGTCTTCTGCTAACAGCTTCATGGCGCCTCCGACGTTATCCACTACCTCATTTATACAGCTTTATACAGCGATATAACAGGGGCGAGCACCCCAAGAAAATTTTGTGTTAAACAAGAGCTCTAACATGCATACATTAAAAGCTATGAGCACTTCTTCATCTTCGGTATTCTGAAACAAATTTCTTCTACTGCAAGCTCTTTGCTTTCTATATTTTGGCAGGAGGTAGTGTGGCCAAAACAAGAAAAAATTGTTTAGTAAGCATTGGCTCTAAATTGCCTAATTTAAGGTAAGACTCTACCTTAAAACTATTTTTTCCATCACAAAATATTTCACATCTTCGGAGTGTTTAATCTTAGATGCCATAAACGACTTGGCTGTATTCGAATTACAACTACATTTGTATGTGAAATATGGATTGCGCAAGGGGGCCGTGGCACACCGACAACAGCTGCCCAAGTGGGCAGGATAGTGCCCGCCTGTTAGAGACTTGCATCTGTTGCGCTGTTGGCAGGTGCACTGATGCCGAGACACATGCACAGCGTCATTTGCTCCAACTGCCTCAAAGGGAAAAAAGGTGCCCTTGAGTCTTGCACAAGCTGTTTCTAACTTCAGTACTGGATCTTTCAAAACTGAAGATAGCAGGAGGCTCAATACACCTGTGTCACTCTCCCAGAAGAAGATCTGCTTATCCAGAACTCAACGACTGACCAGCGGTCTACAAAATGCTGCCAGGTGAGGAAAAATTCAAAAAATTGAAATTACAAGAAGAAGAAGCAGAAGCCTTACACGAACAGGAAGGGAAAGCGTACGGTGCTGGTGAATTGTAATGTGTTTGTTTCTTGTAGTGGCGTTAACCTTAAAAAATTGAAATACATTTCTCATAACTTTGTTTTTCTCAGATCAGTGGCAACTTTTTTTATCCTAAAAATTAACCTATCTCAATGAAACATTTGCAGAATATAGTTTTGAGGTATTTGCATACTTATGCATATTAATATTATCGAAATATAGTACGTGTGTAATTTAAGAATGAAGTTAATTAATAACATTTTTCATAAAATAAGTGCGTAGAATTGTTGAACAGTAGTTTGTGAATGTACCTAAAAAAAATCGGGCGTGTGAAAATTCAGGTCTGCGTATCGAAAGTTTGTTTTACAGAACGTATTACAAATTTATAAATAAAACGCCAGTGAAGTTCTGTACTTCAAAGCTTGGGTATTGCTACATCTTTACGCTATAGATATGATTTTAAAATTCGGTTGAAATCGGTAAAGTAGAAGAAAAGAAAGGTTTTTGGGTGGGGTATCCCCTTATGAGGTATGAGTATTTATTCAGTAGAAGGGCTTTGTGTCACAGCAACAAATATGAACAAGTGCTCATAGCTCCTAAAGTTAGCGCTGTAAAGCCCGTTTTTACTGGTCATATTTTTCATATTTTGGTCCATACTACCACTTCTCGAAATGCAGAAAGCAAAGAGCTTGTAGTAGAAGAGATTTATTTCACAGTATCGAACATAAGGAACAACTCCCAGCTCTTACGGCGTGGATTTTAGAGCCCATGTTCACTATACTTTTTTGCTTCAAATGATCGGTCCTGCCATTTCCGTGAATGTTGACCATTACCCCTGGGACACCCTGTATACACAGTGAGGTGACAAAAGTCATGAGACGTCTCCTAATATCGTGTCGAACCTGATTTTTCCCGGTGTGGTGCTTCAACTTGCCATGGACTCAACAAGTCCTTTGAAGTCCCTAGCAGAAATATTGAGCCATGTCGCCTCTATAGCCATTCATAATTGGGAAAGTGTCGTCAATGCAGGATGTTGTGCAGGAATTGACCTGCGATTATGTCCCATAATGTTCGATGGGATTCCAGTCGGGCGAACTGGGTGGGTCATATCATTTGCTCGAATTATCCATGATGTTCTTCAAGTCAGTTGCGAACAGTTGTAGCCCGATGACATGACATCGTTGTTTGGGAACGTGAAGTCCATGAGTGGCTGCAAATGGTCTCCAAGTAGCCGAACATTACCATTTCCAGACAGTGATCGGTGAAATTGGGCCAGAGGACCCAGTCCATTCCATGTAAACACAGCGCATACCATAAGGACCCACCACCAATTTTCACAGTGCCTTGTTGACAACTTGGATCCATGGCTTCGTGGGGTCTGGGCCACACGCGAACTATACCGTCAGCCCTAACGAGCCGAAACCGGGATTCATCTGACCAGATCACAGTTTTTCAGAGGTCTGAGGTCCAATCCGTATTATACTCGTACAGTGTAACTTAGACGGTATTTATTATCGATGTAATAAGTGCGAATCAACACCGAACGGGGTAGCGTAGTGGTTTAGCTCACTGGACTCGTATTCCGGAGGACGACGGTTCTAACTCGCGTCCGGCTATCCTTATTTAGGTTTTCCGTGGTTTCCCTAAATTGCTTAAAGCAAATGCTGGGAGGGTTCCTTCGGAAGGACACGGCCGCTTTCCTTTTCCATCCTTCCCATTTCTGCTTTCACTGAACAATTATGGATAGTGCTTTGAACAAGTTCGTGATAGTATCTAGCCAATGTTATTAAATTAGCTGTCGGTACCGGCGAATCAAGAAGTTTTCTTTGTCAAATAATGACAGCAGTGTTAACATGAAGTTGTCGGGTTTCCAAAATGGTTCAAATAGCTCTGAGCACTATGCGACTTAACTTCTGATGTCATCAGTCGCCTAGAACTTAGAACTAATTTAACCTAACTAACCTAAGGACATCACACACATCCATGCCCGAGGCAGGATTCGAACCTGCGACCGTAGCGGTCGCTCGGCTCCAGACTGTAGCGCCCAGAACCGCACGGCCACTCCGACCGGCTATCGGGGATTCCAGATGCGTAAGTTCGTCGCACTGGCTCGACATTTTGTTTCGGCCGTGCACCGTTTCGACATTTCTCTAGTCGACAGTGGAATTGACATTCAAGGAAACGTTGCATCATGTGGATGTACTCACTGCATGAAAACTCGAGAATTTAACCTTAGTTCAACTCGTCTGTGTCTGAGAGCATCACGCCCAGGCTGCAACTTAGCCACTTATGCTTGCGGTATTCTTCATACTGCACATTTCTGAAAGGTAATCACGAAGTCTTGGATCAACGGATCGTTACAACGGTGACCGTTGAAAACCTAGAAGCCTCTCTGACTGTCATACGGACCAAAAGGATGCATAACCGGTTTTCTCCGCACTATGGATTTGGAATGCGAAACCTCCTATTTATTTTTTGTTATAAGATTCTGCACCGTCCAATCAAATTAATATGGCCTCCGTCTAGGTGTGACGTTAACATACAATAATCACTCACAGTCGGCAGAGGGCAGCACCAGCAGTGGAGAGCATATCAAGTGTGTCGGGGAGGGGGGAGGAGACGCGGAAAACAGTGCAATCTTTATCGCAATGGGAAAATGGAGCAGTTTATCTGATGTCCAAAACTGCATGATCATTGGCTTTCGAGCCAGTGGCGGAAGCATTTCCGATAGTTCGTAAAGTGTTCTCATGCCGAGGTGGTGAAGGTATTCCGTGAATGGCAAAATAGGGCTATCCAGTACCGGAACCGAGGCAATTGTGGTACACCACGTGCCTTAGACGACAGGGGTGAACGAACCAAGGGGATACCAACAGTGTCTCCGCAACGACTGTCCATCGCACGTCGCTGCGTCTCAACACCGACTCAAAGGAAGGCCTCGGCGCTTGTTCGTGACGTCACGTCAGCTAGGCAAGACGAACGCCAGGTCTGTTGCAGGCATACTCATATTGGTGGTGTCTCCCTCTCTAACACAGGAAAATGTGAAACTATTGGCGGTAGTTGACCAACACACATTGTTCTGAGAGATTTCTGCAATCAATTAATTGTGCAATTCATTACACTTCTTAACAAATATTGTACTCCTGAAATTAAATTTCCACCTGTTTTAAGGATTGACATACAAAAAGAACTTTATGGTCCAGCATCATCAGAATTCGTGCTTCTTTACCTTATTTCTAAATCTGAGGAAGTTGCGTTTCTACTGGGTTGCTTTTACAAGAAACTGTGAACATATTGGTGCACTTCTTTAGGTATCTTGGTTGACTATGGGGTGAGGAGCACTGAATGTTAATGAAATATCTTGCTGTTGTACGCGTTGGGGGAGGGGGGTGGGGGGCAGAAGAAGAGGCAAAAGAGAGATACTTGTTTTATCAAATATTTTTTTTTTTATCTTTTAAAGTTTCTCCTTTCAGTTGCAAGAGGGGAATCTTTTCTAATGTGCATGTTTCTAAAAGTTTAAGCTCAGCAGTATTTTCGATGTATGAAGCTATTTTGTTACCTGTTTAGAATTCCTTTCGTTGAAAACGACTGTAACTAATGACGGGCAACAGTTGGACATTACACATGTAAATTAGTTCACATTTCCAGCGACGATGTCAAACGAAAATAAATAAATAAATAAAAAAAGCGAGTTCATTGTAGGGGGGTTGGGGTAAGTTTCGATAACAAAATGGATCAAGTAAATATAGTTACTTGAATGTAAAATTTCCGAAGCTTGCAATGGGGCAAAGCATCTTCTCGTATTGATCTACGTTTGTTTCGACAGGATTCAGTAATACAGAACTATGATCTTCATTTGTAGCATTACGATAGTAAGAAAATCTTTGATCTAAATAATACTGCAGAATCCAAAACAGTACCAAACATTTTGTCCAAAAATAAGAGATTTACAGTGATAAGCACGCCCAGGCGTTTCTGCCTGCAACAGACCTGGTGTTCGCTGTCCCTAGCTGACGTGACGTCACCAAGCGCCGAGGCCTTCCTTTGAGTCGGCGTCGGTATGGACCGCCGCAACAGGCGCCTGGTTCATGCAGCTGCGCTGACTGCTATTCATTAGCGACTACGGCTGAAATCTGCACGCTAGTACCAAACTGGACGTCCACTGAGTGGCGATAAGTGGCATTTTCAGATGAATTACGTGTTGTGCTCCATCAGACGGATGGCCGTTCGCGTCTACGGTGTGAAACATCTGAAACCAAAGGCCCATGCCGGAGGAGGGAGTGTTATAAATTCTGGGGAGGTTTTCGTGGCATAATGACGTCGTCATTGAGGACGGCACATTGGTTCAACAAACGTACGCATCTATCTTTGGGGGATCGCGTCCACCCCTACATGCACTTAACAGAGCAAGGTGTCACACAGCTCACAGTGTACATGCGTGGTTCGAAGAGCACCAGGACCAGTTTACCGTATTGCCGTGGCCACCAAACTCACGGGATTTAAACGCAATCGAGAATCTGTGGGACCCCCTCGATCGGGCTGTTCACGCCATAATATTAATAATATTGGACGTCGATTAGTGCTGTAATCTCCTACCATATTGACGAATCGTTGCAGGTAATTTATCAGCAATCTATACTGTGGCAGAAGCCTAGGGAATATTATTGATGAAGACTCCGTTAATCTTTATGTCTTTATCTGTATCACGAAGTGCTTCCTGAAAAATATGAAAAATACTCTAAGTACAAGCTGAATAACATTGATGACAGGATGCAGTCTACAGATATGAACCAAGCCGTTTATCTCATTATCAAACTTAACCTGTCGCTGCCCGGTTCCAATATAAATATTCTACACCGCGGATGTCTGTCTGATCTGTCTCCATTCTTTGAGCATTTCCATAATTTTATGATGCGACGTTTTCATAGTCAATAAAACAAAGGCCTAAATTTTTGTCCTGATCAGAACAGTTTTGCACTAGAACTTGCAGTGCAACTACTGCCTCTCTTGTGTGAAAACATTTGCTACATCCACATTGTGTTTCACCAATGTATTTCTCACTTTTTTTTTCATATAACCTTTGATGTATGACTTTCAAAAATATTTTCAGCGAATAACTGAAAGACTAATGAGCATGTGACACAGGTGCTGCCAAATGAGGCTCGTTCCATCTTCGTGATCAGCCAGAATAAGTTCGAAAGAGGCGACTGCTCCGTCTTTTTTCTTCTGTTTGCTGTTGCTAATGTCTTCTGATGACTCTAAAGTTATTTGCCGTTTCAAAAGAAGAATCACCGCCGCTGGTGGTGTCAGTGGCAGTAGCAATATTATTTGCTGATAAATGCCTAATTGTAGATATTGCCCTAACACAAACTCTGGGATCCTGAAAACGTCTGTTTTCTACTTTTGGTTCAAATAAGCAGGCTATTGCAGCCAAATGATTATATTAAATTTACCTATATACGCGTTCTGTGTGCTTGTTTAGCTTAATTTTTCTGCCTCTATATAAGATATTTTCTTCAGTTATCCCAGAAGACTAAAATACTGTAAGCATGTCCGAGTGTAGACTTTCCCGACATATACTATTCATGAAAAGCTTAAGCGTTTCCAGTGGAGTGGCAATGTTAAGAAACCCCGAACAGTTGTAGTCATCATCTTCTGCTGCCAAAGATGGTGAGTACGGCACTCTTCGAAAAGTCATCGAATTTTAACACACCCGTGAGCTTTTCATGGAAAATACCATGGATCGCGTTTTTTGCTCGCTAAATTCACAGTGGAGTCGTGAAGCTTTTTTTATATTTAAAAGGTAAAGCCTATGGCGCAATCCCGTGACTAGGCGCCTTCGCCGCGGTACTAAAAGGGGAAGGGCCCCTGGGAAAGAACGCTGGTACTCATTTGATAGCACAGTTAGTGCACCCGGGGAGAGGTTGGATCGAGGAAATATCCCCTTCCCAACCCAGGACCTTCAGAGCCTGAGTCCAGTGCTCTACTCGTTTGACGGCCACCGCAACTTTTACGTAGTTACCCGGTTTCAATTTCGTGTACCATAGCGTGTTATTTTTATGCTGCCACGTAAAAAGGAAAGTGTTGAAACTGAGTCATGCGGTCAAAATTTCGAGTAAATAATAAAGATGTAATAAATTATAACTATTACTTGAAAAGTGTCCTGTATCAAGATAAAAGTACTCGATACCAAGCAATCGAGCACACTGGATTAGCATTCAGGACGATGGCGGTGTAATTCCGCGCCCAGCCATAGAGAACCAGGTTTTCCGTGACTTCCCAAAATCACTCTAGGCAAACGCCGGAATGGTTGCTTTGAAAGGGCACATCCAATTTCCTTCCTAATTCTTTCCTCCGATATCGGGAAGTAGTGATACGTTTTCCGTGTCCCTAGATATGAGATAGAGGCAGATACTGATGATTCCGCATGTAGTAATGTGTAATTTTGCGATTTCGAAACAAGTCCCTTTGCGCACAGATTTGTGCTAATTGTTCGTGGATATTTGTGTTCGGCAGGTTGGTGTTGGTATTGGGAGACGAAACGTGAAGGGGGACGCAATGGGAGCTTAGGTTGCTTCGCTACTCGGTGCACAGGTAAGGCTGCCCCCCTGCCTCCCTGCCGTTACGCAAGAGTCCGCACACCGCTGCCCACGAGCTGCACATCTCTACATTACAACGCTACCACGTGCCATGTACTTAGGACGGCGCACTTATTTGCAATTAATCAGCTCTATTCGACCCTATTGCACATGTTTACGCAAAAAGGCAAACTAACTCCAGCTCGTCATTCTCATTGCGGCGTTGTTGGCATGGTTGAAGCTAGCATTAGGCATACTGTAAGGAAGTGTAATTTTTGGAAATTTGTGCTATGTTCCTGTGGGACCAAACTACTGAGGCCATCGGTCCCTAGGTAGTCACTACTTAAACTAACTTATGCTAAGGACAAAACACACACACACACACAGATGCCATTTCCCTGGTGCTTCCACATTATTTTGTACTGTGTTTTGCAATAAGTACGTCAAGTAAGTACAAGGTGTTCGGAAACTCCGGTTACAAATTCCTAGGACTTACATGGAGAAGTGAGTGTATAATATTTTGAACTGTGAGCCGTATCACTTAACCACATTTGTTTGTATTCACACTTAAACATTACCTGTTGACATTTTTCCAAAAGAAAAACGAATGCAGCATACTGCACATGGAACAGTTCTGATGCCTAGCGATAGCGGCTTGATGTGGCGACCACTAACATAGGTACAGACGTTGTACCTACGAGGAATGTTCTGGTACACACTGTCCATCCCAAGTGGTGTTCCTTCAGTGTGTAGTGCAGCAGAAGTGGATGCGTTATAAATCTGAATTGAAACCGTCGTAGAAGAGAAACGGCAAATTTCTGGATGTTGGTTCCTATTCAAAATATTATGTTGCAACGGAAATTTCCGAACACACTGTATAAAGAAAGATGACTCCTGGCGTGTTTCATACGTCGTCCATTGTCAATGAGTAATGTTTTTGTCATTACGAACAAAATGTCCAGAGTGTAATATTGTGTGTCTAGTGAATATGGCAGCCACAAATTACTGTGATGGAAGATTGTTTATGGGTATAGATTACCGGTAAAATCAAATAATTATTGTGCCTGAAGATGATGATGATTGGTTTGCGGAGCGCTCAACTGTGCGGTCATCGGCGCCCGTACAAAGTCTCAATTTTTACACAGTCCAATCCAGCCACTGGCATGAATAATAATGAGGAGGAGGAGGAAATAACGAGGACAACAAAAATATACATAACCGCTTTTGCTCATTCAAAGTTGTCGCTTTTCCGAATAATAGAGTTGCACTATCTTATTTGTGTTCATTTTCCCCCAAGAAGAGCGATTATATTTACATATTAATTTTCGAAGCGAATGCAAAATGACATCACTGCGATTTATCGTGTGAAATTATCCATGGGACATGAAATTGTAATTAACAAAATACAGCCATCGCCAGAAAGTCGATGTCAGGTAATACATTGTTTACAGTGTGATATCAAAGTATAGCATAGTGTTCAGACTGTGTATATTGAGCCGGCCGGGGTGTCCGAGCGGTTCTAGGCGCTACAGTCAGGAACCGCGCGACCGCTAAGGTCGCAGGCTCGAATCCTGACTTCGGGCATGGATGTGTGTGATGTCCTTAGGTTAGTTAGGTTTAAGTAGTTCTAAGTTCTAGGGGACTAATGACCTCAGAAGTTAAGTCCCATAGTGATCAGAGCCATTTTTTGTGTATATTGATATAACAGTGTAAACAACATATGGGAGACTTCATTGTGATGTTATGCACCAAAGAAATCGGTAACATTGTGAGATGCACGTGTCTGGCGCCTTAACAGCGTATGGAGTTCCTCACAGAACGGCTAAATCCCAGTAGATAACTTCCAAATGTACACATCGGCATAGTGTAAACGCCATTGAAAAGACAGTAGATGGATTTAATTATGAAGTTTTGCGTAACGTATATTTCTGGGAAAAACGGTCACTTCGCTCATGGTGATATTCAGTTGCTTGACCACAAATGTAAACCAAGGTTGCGTTATCAGCTATTTCCCGTCATTGAGAGGGTGGACGAAGCAGGCAGTGATTGGGGTTCAGTTCATGCGAAGGTTCCGGTTTATTGTATCACCCCCCTCCTTACGATGTTAATAGTAATAATTATAAAAGCTTTTACAGCAATAGCAATTTGTTTATATCAGTGCTTAGTACATTCTTAAGGTAATTTCCTGCAAATTGCAGTTAAGGGAAACACGTTATATGGAAAGGATTCCTTCGAAAATTTTGGAATTTCACATGTCTACAGTAGACTTAACAATTTTAATGGCAAGAGACTCTCAAAACTTTGACAGCGTCATGATTTACACTCAATATGAAATCGATTTGTGCATTCACTGTTACCAGTCTTTCATTTAGCACAATGATGTGAACACACAGGTCTGCAGACTACGGCTGTGCGACTATGTAAATGAACGAAATGATCCAATAGCAGTGCCATATTTAACTGTATTTGTAGCTAAGCTACCTCGATTACGGCGTTTCTCGTATATTTTTATACTGTAGGGTACCACCAACCCAAAGAACTTTCCCTACAAGCGGAAATAAAGAGCCAAAAGCTAATGTGAACGTTACAAATGTGCACCTAAATATGAACAGCAGTGCGAAGGAGAGCATGTCGGTTTGAAACTGTTTACGACACCGTTCGTCTGAATAAATAACGTTATTAACTTAACACTGGCTAATTCCTGTTTTCTTCTCCGCAAGAACCAACCCGTATTGTTTACATATCCACGGTGACGAAATTTTTCAGAAAAATAGCGTTAAAGATTTTTATACCTTGCAGAAACATAAACATAGAATTGCTTATCTTATTACGTAAAACCAGTTCCGGCCACAAAACGAAACCCCAGCAGGAAGGCAAGAAAATCTGTCATTTGCATTAAAAACGGAACTGGAAGAAACCAAAAAACCGGTAATATTTTTTAAATATTTCTAAATCATATTTAGGTCTGGTTGCTGTTCCAAATTATAAACGTAATGTTGCCTTTGATCTGTGCCTGAGAAGAACAGGGAGAATCGGGCGACAAAGGTGAAGTCAAGCGTCGCCGCCAAGCAGCACATTCTGACTAAACGGCGCGGCCACAGCCCTGTCACAAGGCTGCCCCCACTCAAATCACTCTGCTGCTTTCGCGCAGCTACTTCTGCAGGCACGCCGCGCCGGATAACCGGTATCCAGACCGGCTCTCGGCTCTCGCCCGTTGATCGCGAGAGCGGGCCTCTGGGGCACCGACCAGCGCCCGTCTGGCCATTGTGCAACCCACGCCATGACGACTGCGTGACGTCACCGCTTTGAAAGGCCGCTGATTCGTGGACAGCCTGCGTCCGGCACTCGCCGCGCCTGGGCCATTTCATTGTCTTCCATTCTACTGGTCGAGAAACAGGCTGCAGTTTGAAGAGTCGAAGGACGTTTGGAAGCAACAGTCGAGAAGAGAGTGAGACAGAATTGTATTTTATCCCCGACTTTATTATATTTGTACATAGAGCAAGCAGGAAAGGACACGAGAAAAAGTTTGGAAAGGGAATAAAAATTAGGGAAGAAGAAATAAAAACTTTGAGGTTTGCTTATTACAAAACAGTGCTCTCGCAAATCCAAATGTATTGTAAAACCAATTGAACACAACTGAAACATACTTTAAAAGAGATTATAAGACGAACATTGACAAAGTGAAACAAGTGTAATTGAATGCACTAAAATTAAATTAGGCGATACTGACAGAATTAGTTCAGGAAATGAAGCAGTACAAATAGTCAATTAGTTTTGCTATTTGGCCAGTAAAATTACTGATGGTGGCCGAAGTAGGAAGGATATAAAATGTCAAATTGCAGTTGGAAAGAGAGGGGGCGGGGGGATTTGTTACCATCTGATTCCAGTTTAAGATTTGGAAGTCTTTTGTGGAGGTATTTGTCTGGAGTGTAGTCTTGTATGGAAATGAAACGAGACCGAGAGCAGTTCAGATGAATGCTGAATCTAATTGAGGAAAAAAGAAGTTAGTGGCACAAGTTGACTAAAAGAAGGGATCGGTTGACGGGACGCATTCCGAGGCATCAAGAAACTGACAGTTTCGAAATGGAACCAAGTTGGAAGGGGGGGATGGGGATGTCTACAGGAGTAAAATTGAAATGGATGTAGGGTGCAGTAGTCACGCAGATACGAAGAGGCTTGCACAGGGAACAAGAGCATGGTGAACTATGTCAAACCAGTCTTCTTACTGAAGGAGACGACAAAAAGAAGAAAAAATAAACTTACTTCGTTTACAATATCCTCTGTCCGATTTGGAAGCATCGTTTGTTAATCATGGACCCATAAGGTGAAACGGTAAATAATTGGATAACAAAATTCTATTTTATTAATCATATGTGTGTCTCCTTTGATATTTTGTGCATAGTTTGGCAGTCGTTCCGCGTTGATACGGTATGTGCAATAAATGTTTTTGCAGTGGCCCGTAATCCATCTGCCTCACAGCCTCCTACACTTCGGTGCACTAGAGAAGCCAGGTTACCTTTATTCTCCCATGATAAGATTTATACGTTCCACCAATGTTTCCACTACTGTTTGAATCCATCCATAGTAAGCAGACTGTAACTGTTGGATTGTCAATTCTTTTATCATTAGCGAGTTTAATGTATGTTATGAGTGTAAAGCGCATAGAATTGTTGTGGCTTAGCGGTAATGAAAAGCCCAAATAGAAGCTCTGTGTAAACCTGTGCGCAACAGGCCCTGACAGTAGATTCCAGTAATGTATGTCTGACAGATGTATGAGCACAATCAATCATTGGCAGCTCCGTTATGACTACTTTTAAGTCAGTGTCAGTATTCAGAAATCTTTCAAACCGAGCCGTGTTGATGAAATGCGCTCAAGAAAATTCTCAGAAGCTCAATGAAAACAAATTCAGCTGTATTTAAGTTACGAAGCACAAAAATTGGTGTCTGTTACGCTGTTTTATGTTTTAGTAAGAAATTGTCCACAACTGCTAAATTTTAAGCTGTCTTGGAAGTCAACGCTAATTACACTCCTGGAAATTGAAATAAGAACACCGTGAATTCATTGTCCCAGGAAGGGGAAACTTTATTGACACATTCCTGGGGTCAGATACATCACATCATCACACTGACAGAACCACAGGCACATAGATACAGGCAACAGAGCATGCACAATGTCGGCACTAGTACAGTGTATATCCACCTTTCGCAGCAATGCAGGCTGCTATTCTCCCATGGAGACGATCGTAGAGATGATGGATATAGTCCTGTGGAACGGCTTGCCATGCCATTTCCACCTGGCGCCTCAGTTGGACCAGCGTTCGTGCTGGACGTGCAGACCGCGTGAGACGACGCTTCATCCAGTCCCAAACATGCTCAATGGGGGACAGATCCGGAGATCTTGCTGGCCAGGGTAGTTGACTTACACCTTCTAGAGCACGTTGGGTGGCACGGGATACATGAGGACGTGCATTGTCCTGTTGGAACAGCAAGTTCCCTTGCCGGTCTAGGAATGGTAGAACGATGGGTTCGATGACGGTTTGGATGTACCATGCACTATTCAGTGTCCCCTCGACGATCACCAGAGGTGTACGGCCAGTGTAGGAGATCGCTCCCCACACCATGATGCCGGGTGTTGGCCCTGTGTGCCTCGGTCGTATGCAGTCCTGATTGTGGCGCTCACCTGCACGGCGCCAAACACGCATACGACCATCATTGGCACCAAGGCAGAAGCGACTCTCATCGCTGAAGACGACACGTCTCCATTCGTCCCTCCATTCACGCCTGTCGCGACACCACTGGAGGCGGGCTGCACGATGTTGGGGCGTGAGCGGAAGACGGCCTAACGGTGTGCGGGACCGTAGCCCAGCTTCATGGAGACGGTTGCGAATGGTCCTCGCCGATACCCCAGGAGCAACCGTGTCCCTAATTTGCTGGGAAGTGGCGGTGCGGTCCCCTACGGCACTGCGTAGGATCCTGCGGTCTTGGCTTGCGTCCGTGCGTCGCTGCGGTCCGGTCCCAGGTCGACGGGCACGTGCACCTTCCGCCGACCACTGGCGACAACATCGATGTACTGTGGAGACCTCCGCCCCACGTGTTGAGCAATTCGGCGGTACGTCCACCCGGCCTCCCGCATGCCCACTATACGCCCTCGCTCAAAGTCCGTCAACTGCACATACGGTTCACGTCCACGCTGTCGCGGCATGCTACCAGTGTGAAAGACTGCAAAGGAGCTCCGTATGCCACGGCAAACTGGCTGACACTGACGGCGGCGGTGCATAAATGCTGCGCAGCTAGCGCCATTCGACGGCCAACACCGCGGTTCCTGGTGTGTCCGCTGTGCCGTGCGTGTAATCATTGCTTGTACAGCCCTCTCGCAGTTTCCGGAGCAAGTATGGTGGGTCTGATACACCGGTGTCAATGTGTTCTTTTTTCCATTTCCAGGGGTGTTGAATACTGTGTAGAGTCTAAGATTCGCTAACAGAGAAAGGGACAAATCGCAGTTAGAATTACAGTTAAAACATGCAGACAGTTAAAAACATGTGATAAAAGGAAGATAAAAGATATAGATGACGATGACATTGTTGAATATGGCGTTGGGCTGTGTTAATGTATGTATTTTTGATTGTCTTATGTATTTCTCTACTTTAAACCCATCCATCTCATAACTTGTTTTTTCCTTGTGGTGCCGTTATCTTCCAAATTGCAAAACCTTGGAAGCTGTATATCCTCTATATTGTAACTCCAGCGTTTAATATTTATGGTCATAATGGCAAATAGAGCATATGTTGCAGTGTATGTAAGAGAACATTCAATTTTTGTGCCTAAGTACAGTCGAACAGTATTAAAATTCATTAGTGAACAGAAATAAATGATTATTCACGTATATGTCTATAAAGGGCTTTTGAGTAAGTAGATTTCAAAACTGCAACTGTAGATGAACAATTGAAATATTGCCGACATTGGGCTTACAGTGGACCCTTGAGTAAAGTAGCAGTCGACTCATACGTTATTCGATAAGCCTTTGTTTTACTAGGGATGTGCTACTAGAGACGGTATTGTCTTGCCTTGCCCTGGACTTCCAACTGCGGACCACTAAGCGAGGTCACGAAGGAGAATTGGGAATGGAGCTCCGAATTACAGTCCGGTCATCCACTTTTTCATCTTCCGCGGTTTCCCAAAAATCGCCAGAGTGCGCCTTTATAAAAGGACAAGGGCGATATCCTTATCAATCCTTCCACAAATCCCAGTTTGTACTCATTCTCTAATAACGTCGTTGTCGCCGGGACTTCTAACCATAATCATCCTTCCTACAGGGGAAACTACCGTTTAAGATGTACTCCGAGCTACGGTGCACTTCGCGTTTACAAGTCAAATGACTCTCAGCACTATGGGACGTAACATCTGAGGTCATGTCCCCTAGACTTAGAACTACTAAAACCTAACTAACCTGAGGACATCACACACACCCATGCCCGAGGCAGGATTCGAACCTGCGACCGTAGCAGCGGCGCGGTTCCCGGCGAAGCGCCTAGAACCGCTCGGCCACAGCGACCGGCTTTAGAAGTCATTACCACAGGTTAACAACGAGGTAAGTGACTCAGATTCCCTGGAGTTGTTGAAGATAGAACTCTGAACCGTTGGATTTATATTGGGATGCTTCACGCATTTTATTTCTGTGAAATCATGTAAGGTTGTGCAAGAAAGTTCCAAGTACGTGTAGTTTTCGTTTACAGTGTGTGTGTGTGTGTGTGTGTGTGTGTGTGTGTATTTTGTTAACGACCTTGTCTGTAACGTGTATTTCTAAGCTACTTGTGTCTAATCACTGCCAATAGGTTTTTTTTTTCTTCAGATAAAATTATGGTCTTATGTTAAAGAATACCTTTGGAACAAAAAATTTAAAGAATTTAAACTGAAAAACAACACAGTGGAGACAGTAATTATATGAGAGTAATTGAATATAACGCGAAGATAGGAGGCGTCGAGAAGAGTCACACCGACAGTGAAATAAACACGCACGCCTGCCCATTAGCAGCAACTGCAGCTTAGACATGGTGGACCTAGTGAAGATCAACAGTCGCATAGTCAAAGATTATCACACAAACACAACGAATATGACTGTGTCTTTAATAGAAACTCCACCTGACCTCCCTTGTGATTCTCCAGTGTAATCTCGTTTAGTAACATTGACGTAATTTATAAAGCGTATTTTAAGATACAGAAATAATCAAATAGGTAATAATTTTTAAAGACAATTCACTTTCACCTATAACTGCTGAAAAAATTATTATCGTCATCCCTGAACTCATCCTTAGAACAATTCTGAGTAATAGGGGACAAGATTACTCGATGCCATATCCTTAAATTTATGACACGTGAACGTGGAATATTGTGTTGTCTTGAAACATTTGAACCCCAAAGACAAGCATACTAACAGGTGGAGTTACTATCGCCGTGTAAAACTTTCCATCCTAGGTCTAGAGGTCTAAAATGTTATCCCTGATCTGAATCGTTCTGCATTTCCCCTGTGTGGCCCTGCACGTTGGTGTGGTCATTCCCGTTGCTGTCTCCCCACGGTAAACTATATTGGGAACATACTAGGTGTCCCTAGCGGCGCTCGCTACAGTCTCACTCGTAAATCGCCTCCTCCGTGATTGGGAGGTCAGCTCTAGGTAGCGATAACCATCGCCCTCGTATTTCACATGGAGCTCGAGAGAGCCTCTAATAAATTTTTCCTGCCTGATTGAGCTTTTCCACTGCGCTGGTGATAGCGGTCGCAGCGCTGTGTGCAAACCTGGCCGCAGCTCTTTGTCCACTTTGCCCACTTTGCCCTTCGCGCTTTATGCTCACACTATACACAGAAATAAAGGGAGAGTACAAAGTGTTTCTCCAATTGCAAAATTTTGTTAGTTCTAAGGAACTGTGGTGTATTCAACTGTGCTGTTTGTTGCAAATAGTAGCTTAACTCTTAAAGTTCTTATGGATACCGTTTTACTTCTTCTGACAGCAACAGTTAGTTATTTCAACCATGGGTAGTGTTTCATAATGCTGCACCGCCACACTGCGGATTATTTGCTCGGCGATTCTTGGATGAAACGTTTCCTGACAAACGGACCGCTAGAAGTGGTCCGTCGTCAAGACCGCGACATACATCAGACATAACCCCTCGTGACTCTTTAGTCGGATTGCGTTGAAGATAGTGCTAAGTTCACGAGTTCTTGATGTGTATACTCTTAGGGCGCGATATGAGATGTTTTAGAGGGGGTGACCGAAGACATGTTGTCGAAGACTTGAAGGGAAATTGATTAACGCTTAAACGTCCTACGGGCAAAATACGGAACGCTTTGGGAAGTGTATCCTTCAAAAGACTGCGACTTACGTCGTCATCTGCAACAAACAGAATTGCTTTATGTAGCATCGTTTCTTAAAAAATCACTTTTTGTAATCGGGGAAAACTTAATCCTCGCCGAGCACAGCCACTCATCAGACCACCTTCGGCAGATTAACGTGGTACTGTGCATAGTTTGTTCTTGTAACCCCAAATCGATATCGCCTGTCTAGTGGGTTAAAAGAAAAGTGGTGTCGATATTAATATCGTGAAACGCCACTCGCCTGAAACAGCTTGCGTTACTGTTACATGACATCTTGCAAACAATGATAGACTAGGGGAAAATACTGCTATCGGAGGACAAAAAAATGCGAATTTGTTCGCGTTTATTTAAAACACTCTGAAAAGTGGTACTAGCTCTCTCATTTTACCTTCCTCAGCATCTTTAAAAAATTTCCCAAAAATGTTGGTATGTAAATATATTCGCGCGTCTTTTAACGTGCAACTCACCTCAGTTCCCACGATCTCACATAATTGTATCTAACTCACACCCGTCGGAGGTGCAAGTCCTCCCTCGGGCATGGATGTGTGTGTTGTCCTTAGCTTAAGTTAGGTTAAGTAGTGTGTAGTCTTAGGAACCGATGACGTCAGCAGTTTGGTTCCTTAAGAATTCACACTAACACCCATTAGTCCATGGCTGTAGGTTGCTCATATCCATCTACACCTAGTTGCCTTTTCTCATTCACTCAAACTCATTATCATTATCATTACCCCCTTGTGTCTCGCTGTCGTTGAGCGAGGTGGCGCAGTGGTTAGACACTGGACTCGCATTCGGGAGGACGACGGTTCGATCCCGTGTCCGGCCATCCTGATTTAGGTTTTCCGTGGTTTCCCTAAATCGCTCCAGGCAAATGCCGGGATGGTTCCTTTGAAAGGGCACGGCCGACTTCCTTCCCCGTCCTTCCCTAAACCAATGAGACCGATGACCTCGCTGTCTGATCTCCTTCCCCCAAACAACCCAACCCAACCCTCGCTGTCGTTGTCGCCTGGGTCACAGCTCAGCCCCCTACGGTGTGTCTCCCTCTTGCTCTCTTACTGCTACTATCTCATTCCTTCCTTCCTACTGCTGTTGTCTTCCTCACTGTCACTACATTTCTCTTCCTGTGACCCAGGCGACAATAAATCCTGTCGGAAGAACACATCACAAGACGGCAAAATAACAGATTTAACAAATTCAGCACGTAGAGAGCGCTGGTTAGTGTCCTCTCCATAAATGGCAAAGGTGAACGAGGGTTGTAGCTTATCGTGCCCCAGCCCATAAGGTCTGGGGTGGAACTAGTGTGTCTTGGACGAATGCACTCTACGAGACATCTCTGATGAGGTCTACGTAGTAGTCAATTGCGTGCAGGCAGAATGTGGTTTCGTGGCTGAAGACCATTCCGACTTCCGAGTTATGCTTTGACGGCACCAGTCGATCCTTACACATCGATGCTGTGGTGTGAGTGGATTACGGGCTAGGGGTATGCATAACCGTAGTCCCATTGCTGATAACCGGTTCGCCACGTATCGTGTTGACACGCCTGCGCTCACAAGCCCTCTTATCTGTGCAGTGGTAGCCATATGATCTGCCACTGCAGCCCTAGTGGGCGTCTCTGCTGCGTAGACGTACAGAACCTCTTCTAGGGGTGTGAGATGTCTACGTGACCACAGATACCATCATCGTTGCACGACTGAGGCAGCACGTCCAACCCTCCTAAAGGACCATCCAGCCACTCAGATGGCCACCATTTTTCCCCTTTCAAACCAGCACAGGTTGGCTGTAGAAAGCACGAGTGCTTCTCCGTGGCATGCTTCCTTGCTTGCTTCACACATTTGCACCACACTGCACCTTCCCTCTGCGAACATTCCTTATGACAGGGTAGACCCAGATGGCGCTCTGTAACTATGCCACTACGCTATCTGTTGGCGGACGACGATGAAACGATAATTAGTACATCTACTATCGCCCAGGTGGCATATGCTGTCATCGGATTGTAGTCAACCTCGTCTGTCCAGTTTACTAATTTTTTCCGGCAGTGTAGAATATACAGCGTGCTCCATCGATAGCGACCGGGCCAAAGTTCTCACGAAAAAACTACAAAGAACGAAACTCGTCTAGCTTGAAGGGGGAAACCAGATGGCACTATGGTTGGCCCGCTAGATGGCGCTGCCATGGGTCAAACGGATATCAACTGCATTTTTTAAAAATAGGAACCCCCATTTTTATTACATATTCGTGTAGTACGTAAAGAAATATGAATGTTTTAGTTGGACCACTTTTTTCGCTTTGTTATAGATGGCACTGTAATAGTCACAAACGTATAAGTACGTGGTATCACGTAACATTCTACCAGTGCGGACGGTATTTGCTTCGTGATACATTACCCGTGTTAAAATGGACCGTTCACCAATTGCGGAAAAGGCCGATATCGTGTTGATGTATGGCTATTCTGATCAAAATGCCCAACGCGCGTGTGCTATCTACGGTGCTCGGTATCCTGAACGACATCATCCAAGTGTCCGGACCGTTCGCCGGATAGTTACGTTATTTAAGGAAACAGGAAGTGTTCAGCCACATGTGAAAAATCAACCTCGACCTGCAACAAATGATGATGCCCAAGTAGGTGTTCAGCTGCTGTCGCTGCTAATCCGCACATCAGTAGCAGACAAATTGCGCGAGAATCGGGAATCTCAAAAACGTCGGCGTTGAGAATGCTACATCAACATCGATTGCACCCGTACCATATTTCTGTGCACCACGAATTGCATGGCGACAACTTTGAACGTCGTGTACAGTTCTGCCACTGGGCACAAGAGAAACTACGGGACGGTGACAATTTTTTTTGCACGCGTTCTATTTAGCGACGAAGCGTCATTCACCAACAGCGGTAACGTAAACTGGCATAATATGCACTATTGGGCAACGGAAAATCCACGATGGCTGCGACAAGTGGAACATCAGCGACCTTTGTGGGTTAATGTATGGTGCGGTATTATGGGAGGAAGGATAATTGGCCCCCATTTTATCGATGGCAGTCTAAATGGTGCAATGTATGCTGATTTCCTACGTAATGTTCTACCGATGTTACTACAAGATGTTTCACTGCATGACAGAATGGCGATGTACTTCCAACATGATGGATGTCCGGCACATAGCTCGCGTGCAGTTGAAACGGTACTGAATAGCATATTTCATGACGGGTGGATTGGTCGTCGAAGCACCATACATGGCCTGCACGTTCACCGGATCTGACGTCCCCGGGTTTCTTTCTGTGGGGATAGTTGAAGGATATTTGCTATCGTGCGCCACCGACAACCCCTGACAACAAGCGTCAGTGCATTGTCAATGCATGTGCGAACATTACGGAAGGCGAGCTACTCGCTGTTGAGGAATTTCGTTACACGTATTGCCAAATGCATTGAGCGCGACGGACATCATTTTGAGCATTTATTGCATTAATGTGGTATTTGCAGGTAATCACGCTGTAACAGCATGCGTTCTCGGTAATGATAAGTTCACAAAGGTACATGTATCACATTGGAGCAACCGAAATAAAATGTTCAAACGTACGTACGTTCTGTATTTTAATATTAAAAATCTACCTGTTACCAACTGTTCGTCTAAATTTGTGAACCATATGTTTGTGACTATTGCAGCGGCATCTGACCACAAAGCGAAAACAGTGGTCCAACTAAAACATCCGTATTTCTTTACGTACTACACGAATGTGTAATAAAAATGGGGGTTCCTATTTTAACAACGCAGTTGATATCCGTTTGACCTATAGCAGCGCCATCTAGCGGGCCAGCCATAGCGCCATCTGGTTTCCCTCTTCAAGCTAGACAAGTTTCGTTCTTTGTAGTTTTATCGTTTGACGCTTGTTTCGTGAGATATTTGGCCCGGCACGCGTTTTAGCTCACGCAGACTGGCGTGAGGAGGGAGGAACTATACTTACGTGAGGTCTGGAACATGACAAGGAATGAGAATTCAGAAAGCGGACGAAATTAGTTTGATACTTAACTTTAATCCTGGCGGTACATGAGTCACAATATTATCTTTTCAGAATACATTCTTGAAAATAGTACTTATAGTAACTGAATATGGCGCCTTGCTAGGTCGTAACAAATGACCTAGCTGAAGGCTATGGTAAACTGTCGTCTCTGCAAATGAGAGCGTATGTAGACAGTGAACCATCGCTACCAAAGTCGGCTGTACAACTGGGGCGAGTGCTAGGGAGTCTCTGTACACTAGACCTGCCGTCTGGCGCCGCTCGATCTGTAACCACTGATAGTGGCGACACGCGGGTCCGACGTATACTAACGGACCGCGGCCAATTTAAAGACTACCACCTAGCAAGCATGGTGTCTGGCGGTGACACCACAGTTTGTGCGCCAGGATGAATTCCATTGATTCAAATAACTCTACGCTACTACCACTTCAGTGCTATAAACGTTAAATAAGAAATGTGCACCATTTGAAAATGAGTCGCTAGGTGAGCTAAAACGGGTAACCGTGAAATAAAAGATTTCTACTATCGCAAAAGGCTACTGGATGGAGTCATTTTTGGAAACGTTTGGACTCTATTTGAGCGAAATGAGAATTTTCAGTTTATTATGTGCTGTTGATTTCTGGTTACATTTCTGGTTACATTTCGATTAATAATGCAGGGATGCACGCTGTGCGGTTGCGACTGGCGTAGTGAGGTCCGGACGAGGTGGGAGACGGCTTCCGTGGTCGTATTGTGCTCGCAGCTGCGGGCCGGGCCGCTCCTGCCCCAAGGCGGCGGCCGGGCTCCCAGTTTGCCCACTCCCCCATTGTGTCTGCGTCCATTCACGCTGACCTGCTCCGCTCTCGGCGGGGACACACACCTTGCCGCCGGCAGCTGCGCCTCCCCCCGACACTGTTTCCCACCCTTGGTCTCCAGGATAACGTCGTTCCAGCCTCCTGCTGGGTAATAACTATAATTTAACTTGCTGTATCTGCTCAGTAAGTCGCATGTACTGTAGCTGGTGTCACTGTTTCGCAAAGCCCGTCTCGACGTACTCGTGCAGATGTGTGTCAAATGCAGTGATGTGTAAGCTCACTTGTCAAACTACTAATCATCTACAACTGCATCTACATTTATACTCCGCAAGCCACCCAACGGTGTGTGGCGGAGGGCACTTTACGTGCCACTGTCATTACCTCCGTTTCCTGTTCCAGTCGCGTATGGGTCGCGGGAAGAACGGCTGCCGGAAAGCCTCCGTGCGCATGCGCGCTCGAATCTCTCTAATTTTACATTCGTGATCTCCTCGGGAGGTATAAGTAGGGGGAAGTAATATATTCGATACCTCATCCAGAAACGCACCCTCTCGAAACCTGGACAGCAAGCTACACCGCGATGCAGAGCGCCTCTCTTGCAGAGTCTGCCACTTGAGTTTGCTAAACATCTCCGTAACGCTATCACGCTCACCAAATAACCCTGTGATGAAACGCGCCGATCTTCTTTGGATCTTCTCTATCTCCTCTGTGAACCCGACCTGGGACGGATCCCACACTGAAGAGCAATACTCAAGTATATGTCGAACGAGTGTTTTGTAAGCCACTTCCTTTGTTGATGGACTACATTTTCTAAGAACTCTCCCAATTAATCTCAACCTGGCACCTGCCTTACCAACAATTAATTTTATATGATCATTCCACTTCAAATCGTTCCGTACGCATACTCCCAGATATTTTACAGAAGTAACTGCTACCAGTGTTTGCTCCGCTATTATATAAATCATACAATAAAGGATCCTTCTTTCTATGTATTCGTAATACATTACATTTGTCTATGTTAAGGGTCAGTTGCCACTCCCTGCACCAAGTGGCTATCCGCTGCAGATCTTCCTGCATTTCGCTGCAATTTTCTAATGGTGCAACTTCTCTTTATACTACAGCATCATCCGCGAAAAGCCGCATGGAAATTCCGACACTATCTGCTAGGTCATTTATATATATTGTGAAAAGCAATTTTCCCATAACACTCCCCTGTGGCACGCCAGAGGTTACTTTATCGTCTGTAGACGTCTCTCCATTGAGAACAACATGCTGTGTTCTGTTTGCTAAAAACTCTTCAATCCAGCCACACAGCTGGTCTGATATTCCGTAGGCTCTTACTTTGTTTCAGGCGACAGTGCGGAACTGTATCAAACGCCTTCCAGAAGTCAAGAAAAATAGCATCTACCTAGGAGCCTGTATCTAATATTTTCTGGGTCTCATGAACAAATAAAGCGAGTTGGGTCTCCCACGATCGCTGTTTCCGGAACCCATGTTGATTCCTACAGAGTAGATTCTGGGTTTCCATAAATGACATGATACGCAAGCGAAAAACATGTTCTAAAATTCTACAACAAATCGACGTCAGAGATATAGGTATATAGCTTTCCGCATGTGCTCGACTACCCTTCTTGAAGACTGGGACTACCTGTGCTCTTTTCCAATCATTTGGAACCTTCCGTTCCTCTAGAGACTTGCGGTACACGTCAGTTAGAAGGGGGACAAGTTCTTTCGCGTATTCTGTGTAGAATCGAATTGGTATCCCGCCAGGCCCAGTGGACTTTCCTCTGTTGAGTGATTTCAGTTGCTTTTCTATTCCTTGGACACTTATTTCGATGTCAGCCATTTTTTCGTTCGTGCGAGGATTTAGAAAAGGAACTGCAGTGCGGTCTTCAACAGCTTTTATCATCCCGATAAAAGAGCGCACTGGCCGTTTTGCAGTGCGGGAGACGGTGTAGAACTGACACCAGCCGGCCATATCACCCTCCCCCTGTGATGAATGTCATTACTGTGAAGTGATGCGTGCTAGTCGCTTGTATGGAACCAACGTAGTAATATGGGCCGCCGTGGAGACATGACAAAATCATATACACTAAGGTGACAAAACGCATGGGAAACCTCCTAATATTATATCGGATCTCGTTTTACCCGGCTTAATGCAGCAACTCGACATGGAATGCACTCAAGTCGTTGGAAGTCCTTTGCAGAAATGTTCAGCCATGCTGCCTCTATAGCCGTCCATAATTGCGAAAACGTTGCCGATGCAGGAAAGTGACCCCTTGTTTATGCCTCATGAATTTTCAAAGGATGGCGAGATCATTTGCTCGAATTGTCCGGAATGTTTTTCAAACAAATCGCAAACAACAGTGGCTCGGTTTTTGTATCCCGGCTGGAAGGGCGTCGCGTGGGTCTGCTCCTGAAATCTGTAGCACAGGCCGAATGTAGGAAGCGTGTAGGGGCAGGCGAGGTAAAGCTTTCGGTACTGCAAGTAAGTAAAAGTGGTTTTACTGTAGTATAAACATATGTAAACATATTACATAACTTTTGGTGATGAGCACGTAGGTGCGACGTCGTACACCCGTAGTAACTGGTACACAGTCTCAATAGCAAACCAAGCTAAAGCCAAGTTTCCCGACTGTCTGTTCTTGATGAACTGGGCGACAGTCGAGCGGTGCTCGTTGAGCTCCACAGCGTCGGAGAAAGGGCGCTGTGGTCGGCGTGCATCGTCCGCTCTCGTAGTGCCAACCAGCGTGCACCTACGCTGTGGAATCGGAACCATCGATACCACACAGCTGACACGCATTTTCATTCCAAAAAAATCCATGGTTCTACGGGGTCGTAAAGTCCATGGATGGCTGCAAATAGTTGGGAACACAACTATTTCCAGTCATTGATCGCTTCATTTGGACTGCAAGACTCAGTTCATTCCACGTAAACACAGCCCGCACCATTATGGGACCACCAGCAGCATGCACTTTGCCTCATTGACAACTTGGGTCCAAGGCTTTGCGGGGGCTGTGCCACACTTGAACCCTACCATCAGCTCTTACCGACTGAAATCGGGATTCATACGACCAGGCCACGGTTTTCCAGTCGTCTGGGGTCTAACCAATAGGGTCCCGAGCCCAGGAGAAGCGCTGCAGTCGATGTCGTGCGCGTGTCGCTCATCTGCTGCCATAGCCCATTAATGCTAGATTTCGCCGCAATGACCTAATGGATACGTTCGTCATACGCCCCACACTGATTTCTACGTTATTTCATGCAGTGTTACTTATCTGTTAGCACTGACAACTCTACGCAAGCACCGCTGTTCTCGGTCATTAAGTGAAGGCCTACGGCCACTGAGTTGTCAAAGTTGAGTGGTAATGCCTGAAATTTGGCATTCTCGGTACACTGTTGACACTGTGGATCTCAGAATATTGAATTCCGTAACGATTTCCGAAGTGGAATGTCCCATGCGTCTAGCTCGAGCTACCACTCTGCATGCAAAGTGTGTTTATTCCCGTCGTGCACCCGTAATCTCGTAATCATTTTACATCAGTCACTTGAATTGAAATGACAGCTCCGCTAATGCCTTGCTCTTCTGTACCTTGTGTACGCGACACTACCGCCATCTCTGTATGTGCGTATCGCTATCCTATGACTTCCGTCACGTCATTGTAGAGGACTACAATGTCTGGGACGTGTACATGGCCGCCACACTGTTAATGAATTTGCCCGGTATGGTGGTGTCATAACGCGGGTATGATGTTCCCCTAGCAGCCGTATAATGCAGGAAAAAAAGAGCCTAACCGGCAGGGATCGAAGATGAGTGTGACACCTATATTTCGACGATGGCTTCAAACCCATCAGTGATTACCGCTGTAAGTTAATCCGGGTCAATCTCTCACAATTTCCGTGCAACCATAGCGAAGGGAACTGCGTACAATGGATATTTGGAGTTGGGAACGTTCACAGAGATGTACAGAGCTGCACGTCTGCAGTCAGCCAAACAGCACAGAAACCGGGCAGTCGCGGGTTAAAGGCTTGTATCTGTGCGGTCCAACGAGTTACAATTTTGGCTCTTCTTCTTCTTCTTCTTCTTCTTCTTCTTCCTCTCCTCTTTTTTAAAAAAATGCAAGGCGTCGAGAACGCGAACAAGAGCCACGTGTTTTGCCTTTCTTCTACATCTTCATGATAAGTATGCAGTGGATACTCTTGTTTTTCGAGATGACAACAGCCATATCTGCACGCATTCGTTTCTGGTTTTACGAATACCCCTCTGAAATCTCGATTGTCCCGCAATCTTAATTCCACAGGAATTTCTTGGACTCTTTCGAATAACGGGTGAATCGTGATGTAATCACCAGTGAGCGGCCTCAACTGGATACGGAACATACGAAGAAATGTGTGGAATGTGTGCCTTGCGCAACAGAGGCCATTGTGGAGAGCAGAGGTAGTAGCATGATGTCTCCCAGGTGTTTATATGTATTCTATGCCTTCTAATAGTCGGTAGTGTGAACAATTTGCAGGAGATATAAAAAATTTCACTTTGTACTTCATGTTTAGTAGCACATTTTAATAACAGATTTTTTTTTAGCAAACTCGTGCAAATAATGTAAAATAGTTTAATTTGATCTGCAGAAAATACCAACGGTGGATTCAGTACACTTTTCAGCTCTTTGAAGGATCAACGTAGCTCTCCGGGGGAGACTTAACTTTTCAAGGTTTTTCACATTCTCTACTCTTCTCAGTTCTACACACGTAGCACACTAAACAGCATCGATAATCTTTTTACAGTATTAAAATCTTTGTATATCCCGTATTAATTCCCCCATCTCTGTACTCCTTCAAGTGCCAAGTGTATTTTCCCTGTTTGAGTTACGCAAACCGATCGGAGCTATTGATATCAACTTTAAGCAGTCGTACGCCCAGTATACATGTATACGTATTAATATGAGCTAGTTTACTTGAAACTGTCTACGCAACAGCCTCGTGAAAAATTTGCCATTCACGCTTAAACCCACTGTGCTTTTCAGTTGCATCTTGCGCGCATACAAAAAGTAGGCTTTGTAGAAGAAAACAAAGACGTTGTATTGGAGAATCGCAGTACAGGAACCAGGAAAGGAAAGCAGCAGCGAAACATTTCACATCACACGGAACTGTACTAATAAGGTAGTAACTACAGGGGAAAAACTACTAGTTATCGTATGCTACGCAGAGGGTAGCAGAATAAGAATATAGGACATGAACAACAATGGCGCTGAATGAATAAAACCCTGGACTCGTAACAAGATTACGTTATGCATCAGCTAGTCCAACAATTAAGTCTTGTAAATGATACCTAGTAAGACGGACACTGTCCCTATGTAGCGTGCCCAAAAAAAAAAAAAAAAAGCAGTGAAGGTGAAATGAAAGGGTCGATGGAATAAATTGCTACCGCACAGTTTAGTAAGGATCAGTACGAGAGTAGGCTGAAAAGTAATGCACACATACTTGTAGAACGCGACCTAAATGACCTTCAGAAACGCACCAGATGGCATGTGGAAATTAAGTCCCACTTCTACACGCAGGCGCGCAGTTTGAATGTGTTGCGTTCATCTAGCGTATTTTGAGAAGCGGAGGTGTGGTAACGTGTTCTAGTGCTACGTCAACGTGAGTTAAACAACGTGCTGTTATCGAATTAATTGCTGAAAAAGTGACTCCTAGTGATACTCATCGTCGTTTCAAGGCTGTTTATGGTGACGACGCTGTTGATAGGTCTGCTATAAATCGACAGGTAATAAAATTTCTCGGCAGTGAGCCTGGAAAATCTATAACTGCTAATGAAACACGCAGTGGACGTCTGATCACTGCTACGGACGATAATAACCGCAAAATTGTGGACGATTTGATTCAATCAAAATGACTGGCGAATCACTCAAAAGCATATCACAAAGTGACTTTCGCCATGGTACCGTTGCCAAAGAGGCGACATTCTTTTGAATATTGTGACGAACGCGTCATGGGTCCATCGTTACGACCCAGAGAGGAAAAATAAAGCGCTAAATATCGACATCAGTTATCCGCAAAAAGATTCTTATGACTGTGTTTTGGGATGCTCACGGATTTTATATGATAAATTATGTAGTTCAAGGGGCAACGGTAAACTCTTCTCGGTACCTAGAGACTTGTAAACACCTCCGAAGTCGAATGTGTCGTGTTAGAGGCAGCCTTGCGCCAATAATCCCTTACATGACAACGTTCGCCTACATACTAGAGCCCTGCAACCGCGTGGCCCGCACCCGCCTGTGGTTTGCGAGTGAGAGCTCTAATACTATTCCCAAACTTTGGCGGAACATCATCGATGCAAATGACAGCGGCTTGAGCGCATGTGTACGCGGCTGGCACAGCCGCGTGAGTCACGCGGATTTCACGCGCCTGCACTCACTTCCACACAGGCTGCGAATTTACAGTGTACGCATGCGCGATGCGCTTCGCTTAGCCCCGCACTTCAACGAAATTTATGCGAATGACGAATACAGATATAAATTGCTATTTTTTATACGCGAATAACAAATGTTATCGAAATATTTCTCTCTTACACGAATAAAAACGATTATTCGTCATCTGTGAATAAAAAGTGTTCACAGTAATAGATAAATTTGAAATCCAGTTGCATTTAAAGCTCTAATTCGTTGCCATTAATTAAACGAATGTACCTCTCGTTACTTTTAAATGAGTCTCCAGAACATCCCACTTTTTAAACGTAAAGAAAATACGTTCTACACTCCTGAATTCGTCTTTAATCATGGCATCGACATGGCATCGATGTATGACTTCATCATTCTCTTCTTCAACAAAAATTGAGAAATCATCAGTTCGGCTGTAGTTTTTGGCCAATGACTCGTGATTCGAGTTAAACTTCGGTTCTCAAATCGCATTCCTAGTAAAATCTGCTTTTATGTTACCTTGTCATTCGAAACTCTTGACTCGATTTCTTTGACATTTCTTTGGTTATTGTATGTTTAAAGATTGCTGTAAGCCGCCCTTGGCCATGGACAGCAATAGAAGTGAACTACTTGTTTTTAAATCGTGAATATGGCTTTATTGCAGTAATTGCAGTTTGTATAAAAGGCTGGAAAAACGTCCTGTAATCGTCTCTTGACGCTTTCACGATACACAAATTGCAAGTGTGTTGCTATATTAAGAGCTCTTATACAGACTCGAACCCAATGTATCTTTTGAAATTTTTGAATATCAAAGCCCTACGTAATTGTATAGACGGATGTCGGTTCGAAAAACTATTTCATATTCTAACGACAAGTTCACTCAGAGTTAATACTAAAACACTTACGTGTCTGGACGTCCAGCAGCGTTCCACAAACGTTTTAGGAGACTTTTAATAAGTCTTGTGACGTTATGGGCCACTGAGTTCTTGGTTTACTCACTTTGTAGCACTAAAACACGCATATCCGATAGTGTTAGCAATCTAAGACAGGTTTTGAAGATTGAGAGTTTTTGGCGGCTGCATTCTCATTGATGGCTGCTTAAGGGGAGTTTTTGCGCCGTGTTAGCAGTGGGAGGGGGAGACGTATTGGCAGGTACAGAGACAGATGAAGGGGGCCGAGGCGGTAGTGAAGTAATGCTGTAATGCAGTAGGCAGTCCTCCTGCGGCAGCCAATTAAAAAAAAGGAATAGTTGTGCATTGTAGCCCGCGTACTGTTGCGCTGCGACAGCTAGATGGCTCAGCGTTGCCAGTAGTGAGCAGGTTGTCTCTTGCAGAACTTAGATGGCTGCGTTCAGCGTCCGTGCAGTTGTCGAAGCAGCCGTACCTGCCTTGCATCCTTCACGATGACTTCCAACATCTTGTAGCACTTGGGAGAATTTTCAATTCTGGAGGGACGTACAGTACGTCTTCAAATTTATAGCCATCTCTTACTGCCACATTGTTTTATAAATCGCAGCATACGTTTGATACGGCTGTTGCAAATTCATCTCGAACATCCACTGGGCGTTGAAAAACTCTCCGTTCTTCATTTATTTACAAGATTGTATTTTAGTCCGAGACAACCGGTCTTTGGAGGTTATTTTATTCCGTAAAGAAGCATTAAATAATCAGATACATCAGACGCCTTGTCTATGACAATGAGGCATGACATCGGTACTATCTTGTTTGATATGGATTTTTCCTCTGATAATTGTAAATTTTTGCCAACGAGATTTTCATGCAAAGCGATTCAAGTTAAGACAGCGAACCAATAGCTCTGTACTGACAGGTTACTGTGTAACTGCAATATATGATCTGAAGATAGGCAGCTAGCCTGAAACCGGTCATTGAAAATAAAAAATAGCGATCAAAGACTGAAACTGAGCGTATTGAAGAGCAACTGAAAATGATGCACAACGTAGAAAAAGACAGGCGCGTGGACGTTTTAGAATAATTGGGGACGTATGTTGGAAAAAGAAAGGCGTCAGACGGACTACTAATGAGGAAAATGAATTTGCTCCTAACGCCTACTTTAACATTTATTATGATCAGCTGAGCCATGTGTTACGGTATGTTTCTGCTAGAGTTGGCTGGTTCCTGCAATGAAGTTCTGTGACCCTTGTCCGAGCCGCGTTGACGCCGCCAAGCAAGTTACCAGCAACGTAAACATCCTGCTGTGGAAAAAAGGGCCCCCAAGTGGTCGACAAAACTTTTCTGCAATATACCATCCTACAATCGCACTCACTCCTAACACGAAACGTCACGTTTTGCATTGCCACCTTAAAAATTGTGTTCGTTTCTATGCAAGTTATTTAATGATGCATCTCTGTACTTTCAAACTATATCTTCCTTAATAAACAATTTTGTAATGCTCATGTATCTTCCACTTAGCGATGATGACAGTGATGTGGCGAATTATAAAGGAAATCGTTTTCGTGTTTTGAAGTCATATGGACGTCGTTAACATGTAGTTCCAAGCTACGGAGGAGAAGCTGTGATCAGCTTGTGTCACCTATACATGTGCACTCTCGTGGCCTTTTGTCAGTTTGTGAACACAGTGTGTGAACCATATTTATTTATAAGTTTATTTTAAAGTATGCTCCATCAATTGGAGGAGGTATGATATTTAAATTCCATTTTGTAATTCGGTTTTTAGGATTTCCATTGTTGCTTCTGAGATTCGGCCGCAAGTAAAAGTTTTGTGATTGCATCAGACAGATAATAAAATAAATTATGATCATGTCCATTTGTAAACATTTTCGCGATACAATAGTTGTGCAAGCATTTCCAGTCCTGCTGGACAGTGCTTATTATTAAGTAGAAAGTGTCATATTACGCCATCAGCTCTTCTGCCTTCCTGGCATCTTCCGGAGTTCGGACAGAGAGGTTAGTGAACCATCCTTCGACGTTCCTGGCTGCAGTTTACAGGGCACCGTCTCACTGCTTTCCCAGAGCACCGAGCGCACTACAGAATACGAGCGGCGCTGTCGTTTGGCTACTTTAGTGCGCTCATAACGAGGGTTAGGGCCTTCATCCGCGCATTCACGGCCATTTTGATGGCCCGCTTAAAAGCCGGATCGCCGAACAGTGGCTCTCTGCCCCCAGGCATTCACGTCCCCCCACTAATTTACGAATGACCTGCCGTCGCGCGCCGCTGCCCCCAGTGGAGAGACAATCTCTCCGACCACGCCCCTCTTTTGTGCGGCTGTAATGCGTGAAGTATGGCGCCCGGCGTTACTGCTCGTACAAGTGGTGCAAGTTAACCGTGGCAGCCAAAAGTCATCCATTCGTAATGGACCTTTCACAGGCAGGGTTGACAGGCCCAGCAGGGCAAGCGACAGTTAACTTACATGTATAGCCACACTCCGCAAACCACCTTACGGCATAGGGCGGAGGGTACCCCCTCTTGGTTCCACTGCCTCTCCTACCCCCTCCCTCCCCCCCCCCCCCCGTTTTCCCCTCCACTTCGCTGTTCCATTCGCGAATGACACACGGGAAGAATGTTTGTCGGCAAACTTAAGTATTACCTGTAATTTTTCGATTTTTGTAGTTGTGGTCATTTCGCGAGACCAGGAAGAAGAAATACGTTGCAAGATTCTTCGCGGAACGAACTCTCTCGGAGTTTCAGCTGTAAACCTCTTCATGATGCACAATGCTTCTCCCGTATGGTCTGCCACTGGATTTTGTTGATCACTTCGGTAACTTTCTCCGCTGAGTAAAATATCCCGTGACGAAACGTGCCGCTCTTCGTTGGCTCTTCTATCACCCTTTTATTTATTCAGTCTGGTACGAACAGCAGACTGATGAGCAAGTGTTTTCTAACATACTCCTTTCGCGGATGAATTAAATTTACTTAAGATCCTTCTGATGAATCTGCGACGGGCGTCTCCTTTTCCTCCTGTATATTTTATATGATCATCCCCAGTTAGGTGCCGGCCGCGGTGGCCGAGCGGTTCTAGGCGCTTCAGTCTGGAACCGCGCGATCGCTACGGTCGCAGTTTCGAATCCTGCCTCGGGCATGGATGTGTGTGATGTCTTTAGGTTAGTTAGGTTTAAGTAGTCCTAAGTTCTAGGGGACTGATGACCGCAGCAGTTAAGTCCCATAGTGCTCAGAGCCACTTGAACCCAGTTAGGTTGGTAAGTACTTTGCGGTAATTACCGTGTACAGCGAATTGTCATCAGTAATATAATTAAACGGAAGTAGATTTCTTCGCTTATTTATGTGCAGTATGTTCAGTTTATCACGTGCACAGTCAACTGCCAGTCCCTGCACCGATTGTCGATCCTGCGCAGGTATTCCTGCATTTCGTTTCAGAATTTTATTTTAATTTTTTTAATTTTTTGTTTATTGGCGTTTGGCGCTAGTCTTTTATCCGTACAAGTGAGTGTTAACAGGATTGTTCAATACAATATGACAATGTGGACATCTGGACGCCTGGGCAGCTAGTGGTCAGCGCAGCTGACTGCCATATGGAGGAAGCGGGTTCCATTCCCGGTACTGTAATATATATTTCCGTGTGCGATAACTGGAACGGATTGCACTCAACCCCTTGAGGTCAGTAGAGGAGCTACTTGACACAGTAGTTGTGGTATACGAAAACTGACAACGGCCGGGAGAGCGGTGTGCTGACCACATGCCCCGCCATACTGCATCCAATGACGCCATGGGCAGAGGATCACATGGCGGTCGGCCGGTGCCGATAAGCCCGCCAAGGCCTATGGACGGAACGTTTTAAATTAAACAGAAGTAAGTTAAAATTTCATGATACGCAATGCACAGTTGGGAAGGAAAAGAATATTTCTGCAACAGCGAGGAATAAATGTTCATAGGAGCTGTAGACAGGCCTGCGCATGTATTACGTCAGAATGTTTTGAACATGGTGAATTCCTATGAAGACTGCACCGACAACAAGACTGCCTCGCCTGTATCCCTCTTGCTGACCAGCGAGTAGGGGAGTTCCTGCTTCTGTAAAGTAGGCATTCGCTACATTCTTCCGATGTTGCAACCTTCCAATATGCAACAGCAGATTCTGCTGATACTTATAAGGCATCAACACTAGAAGACTAGCGAAATTTAGGAAAACATGCAGAGGATCGGCAATTGTTGCAGGTACTGGCAATTGACCTTGGACTTCAATAAATGTAACGAATGTGTATTCCTTTAAGACGTCGTCAGTTTTGGAGCGTAAAACTGCTGTTACTCACCGGGGAACAAAATAACAGCTTCAATTGAAGGAGGAAAACAGTCCCGAAGTGTCATCAGATACGCCATATCAAGTATTTATCAGACCCCCTAGAGCTACCAAAATGTGAGGGTATTTATTCCTCCGATTCCCTCGCCGCTTTGTAGGTTCTGTTTTCATTTAATTACGGTACCAACAAGGTCTCCGGTGGACAGAAGGAAATCACCTGAGACAAAATATTTGAGTGTCCGTAGTATCTGGATTGTGGGTGGAGCAGAATCATTTCTGAAAGAAAGAAAGAAAATTACATGGCACAGTTCAAGAGACATTAGAAAACGTGTCTTGCCAGCCACTCTTTCCATTATTACTATTATTTAGATACAATAACTAAAGATTCCTGTTAGCAGAATGACAAGTACCTATATTCTTATAACACAAAGACAACAATTACTTTATGATAAATATGGATGTGGTTATGGGATTAATACTAATAACTGGGAAATGTAACAGCTGTCGGACAGTTTTGTCGCTGTGAATCATTGACTAAAAGGTGGAAAGTTGTTGTCCAAATGGGACATAGGAATGAACAATATTTTCTGCTATAGATGTGGCTGAGTGCACTCGATACATTAGTGTAATATCAAACTTTTTGTTACATTAAACAATCATAATAAGCCATCAGTTTCAGAAAACTGGTGCTTCACATAAGTACAATATAAGATATTCCAATTTAAGTTATCTTCAACTACATACAATTTGACATAAAGGAGGTAACTGAAAATAATTTAATATTCAAGGGAAGTTAAAAACATAGCATTTCGGGCACTCCTTCCACATGCTACAACTATGCGTATTCAGTAACTAGATTCCTATTCTGCTGATGTACACATACAGCTATTGTTTGATGATAAATATGGGTGGTCTTACATGGATAATCCTAATAATTGAGAAACACGACAGCTGTGTTTTATTGGGGGAAGCATCACCTCACTTTAAAAAGAAAAAAAGAAAACTGCTTAGCCAAGAGAAGCACATATAGTTCACTGGTATCAGTGAATAATGGTGGGTAGGAGACAATATTGTTGCTCTGAAGCATTAAAGGGCCTGTGATCGTAATATTTAAAGTAAAAGGCGGATAGTTGTACTGACTCTGCTATGCTGCTTACAGAAAGGGGCATCCACAATATAAAACAGAGTGGAACAATACTTACTACTACTGATGTAATGTGGCTGAGTAAAACTGGGACATTACTGTTTTGTCAAAACGTTCTGCAACAAGAAAAGTCTATGTTTAGTCTAAAACAGAAAGAGCTGTTAATACAAATTGTACACGAAAATGGTGTGGTTTTTTGGTTTGGTGAAGTCTATTATTGCCCTGTCTGCAAAATAAAACGAAACAATCGATTGCTCTACCCAGCAGTTGTGTCACACGCCAAATAAACAAGACTGTTTTTGCATAAATCGTCATTTTAATGAGCCTGATTTACATAAATAACGCGACGGAATTCACGAAATACTGAAATCAAATGCATAGTACTACAAATAAACAGTATGCTTTGAGAAAACAGAGAAATAGTCTCACCTGTACAGTTTCTCACGTATAAGATTAAAAAGACGAAAGTACTGTTTCCTTTGATAGGCGACATATGGATTAAATTCGGAATCGGCGTTGCCTCACTTTCTTCTTCTCCCTCATACTCATTGAACAGTTTAGCTAAAATCTCGTCATCGCTGTCTACATCTGTCGCTACTCCTGCCACCTTGAAAACTTATTCCCCGATTAAGTTCGCTAACCGTCTAGAAATTGCCAATTAATTTAGCCCGAGTTTATTCTCCGGTTAGGCGTTATTTCGAGTTTCCAGCGCTATTCCGAGAATAGAGCTTAACCAGCTGCCAAATGGAGATTTTACAGCCGATCCTTTCTTTGTGGTAGGGACTTACCCGGAGATATTTTCTGACCACGCCATGTAAGTTGTATGCCCTCAAAAAGGTCTCCGTGTCAGTACACTTCATTGTTGATAAGTGAATGTCACACAAAAACATCATAGCAAAATTTGTATGGAAACAAATGTATTGGTATACATGGAATGTAGCCAGATCAGTCACTTTTGTTAAATACGATCTCCCCTATCAAATTTCTTCGTCCAATATCTTTCTCAAAGAAATTTGATGGTGTAATAGGGAACTCTGTCAAATGTCGTCAAATATTTGATCAAATCTAGGACCTCGCTGTAGATTTGATCAAAGAAGTCGCTTGTCTTCTGTCCACTGCAATGTGACACGATAACACGTGGAGCGCTAGCACCGCTGCAGCGTTCTGTCATCTGTAGTGTTTTTATAAACATTGCCGCTAAATACAATTGATGTGTACCGACAACTACAAAATTAATAGAGATGCTTCAAATGGCTCTGCGGACTATGGGACTTAACTTCTGAGGTCATCAGTCCCCTAGAAATTAGAACTACTTAAACCTAACTAACCTAAGGACATCACACACATCCATGCCCGAGGCAGGATTCGAACCTGCGACCGTAGCGGCCGCGTAGTTCCAGACTGAAGCGCCCATAACCGCTCGGCCACACCGACCGGCGTATCTTTGCAACTTTAATTATTGCTGATACACTGTTTTACGTGTCATCCTAGTTGTGATTCATTCCGGCCATTCTTTCTGGTGTTGCAATTGTCCCAAAAGTTACCGCATTAGAACTGATCATTCGTGTGGTTGGATACGAGTTGCAAAAGAAAGCGAAAGACCGGTGTATGGGACCTGCTTAATGGCCTCAGATAGAAGTGGCCGGCGATTGGCTACGAATGGAAGGTACATTAGCAGCCCGGATGACTGCCTGCTTGTAACGATCTCTGCCTTAGTAGAAGTGAACATTCATCATCTGCCGCGGACAGCGCAGGTCGGATGCTTTCTGCTCCCTTTTATTGCCCTAAAGTAACGAGGCTCTCTTCTTCATGCCCGCCCGCTGTTCGTGACAGTTCGATGAGGTATCTTACACACTGCGCTGGAAGGCTACCTTCATGTCAATTTCCAGTGCGAAGTCCCGATGTTCTTTGGGATGACAGACAAGGATGCAAGTCGACAGCGTTTCTTTTGTGCTTGGTAACTGAGGGAAGTTTTCGTCATCCAGTAGGCTCATTAAACACTTACAGTAGCAGTCAGGCATGAGCGGATACAGGGTAGTTGGAGGGGTTCACAGTTTTGTCTGTCCTACGCCCCTCCTCCCCCCCCCCCCCCCCTGCAAATATTACTTTCCGTCACACTCACTTTTAACAAGCCGTTGGTGTTCTCGATTAATGGTTTTATATTATGAGTTTGATACTGGTTAGCGATATATCGGAATATCTTACGCGATACTTTCAATCGATGTTATTGGATGTTATTATCATTATCGTGTAACTCATAACAGAGAAAACACAACTGTAATTTCTTTTTAATAGGGAACGATGTACAACATAAGAACGGTAATTGTAGATTTTTTACTTTGAAGTTCGTAGAGAAATGTTGACGGTTAAGAGTTATGTATTTTCGTAACCTGCTCTCACTCGAAAGTAAGGAGTGGTAGAAATGTTTCAAATGTAATGCTCGAAAACTCTTCTGTTAGTGTTTCTTATTAAGTTAATGCCATTCAAAAGGTAATTTGTGGAAGCGTTTTAAATAAAACGGTAGTAAAAGTGCGAAGTGCAGTTATTGGTGACAGGTACTCCGAACCTCTGCTCATACCACAAACTTAAAAGCTCATTTTACGTACCAGCAGCAGAATTCTTTCGATCAGGGATGGAGGGCTACATGCCCGTCGGGGAAAGCGGTATCAACACCGTGTTGACATAGGAAGCAGATCTCTCAGTTTGACATCTAGTGCAGCAGCGCCTGCGACGTCGTCCGCTTCTGGTTCAACTTGTACGGAATGAGATATCGGTGCTGCTTTGAAAAATGTTCTTTTGTTTGCAGAAGGAAGGGAACGACGACAAAAAATAAATGAAGGTAATTTATTTCGTATTTGCAAACATTTTGTGCCATTTTATACGGCTGAGAAAGGAAGTTTCATCAGTCTTACAGAAGTTTTAGCTCCTTTGTATAAAATATGAACCAGAACTTTTTTTAAAAAATTAATGAACGAAAAATATGAAATGCTTCGTTTGTAGTGTCAGGAACTCTTGAATAGGGTAACAACAGTAACATTAATATATCATGCACGGACCGCGACACAACTTAACAGTTTTATGGATGTTAATGTCCACTAAAATGGCATATCTCAGACTATATTTCTCATGTTTTGGAAAAAAAAATTGTGGACAGTTCGAAACACCTCATGATAAATACAGTGGAGCAAATATGATCAAGGCATCAATGTTACGTATTAACTGTTTACTACCGGTATATCGACATTTTTCATACAACGACATTACGACCGGTATATCGTCATTTTTTAATCGTCGATTTCGACATTAATTAATGCGGTGTTAGATTATATCTAATATCGATATTCACCTTCCGAAGCTCCATCAGGAGCTTTAGCCGGTTGTTGTTTACATCTGTACTCAGTCCATCGCTGTAGCATAATAGCCAAGATTTTCGGTTCAGAACAATAAAGCATTCGAAATGCATTCGCCTTAAAATTTGAGAACAATATTTTTGCCGTGCAATTAATTTAATAATCATAATAGTAACAAACGCTCACAACTGGGACAGCGTCTAATTTTCACAATTTTAAATGGTGTGTGCACCCGCTGTTACCAGAATTTCACTTCACACTAGGATTGTGAACAAGAGTCTGCAGACTGTGGCTGTGTGAGAGTGTCAATGAGGGAGATGCTGTTTGTTTGAGGTACTTCCACCTACGTTCGAGAAGTCAGTTTCTGTTATAATTATTTCGTAGTGCAGAGTCTTTCTTTTTATGTCGTCCTTTACTCAGCGTCCAGTGGTTTTCTAGTTCTACCTGTCAACGAACCGTCTCGGGGACGGCACCTTGGCTGTAATGTTACCGGTCAGCCCATCACGTCAGCAACAGAAAAGTATCCTGCAATCGTGGCTCTTTAAGTGGTGTCATATCCCCCCAACTTTCTCAGTATTTGAACATAGTTCAATGTATTGCATTGTGCTACCATTTCGCCAGAGCTCGGCTAGGTTGAAGTGTGAGCTGTAACGAGATAAATTGGGACCGAAAATTCAAACTCGTTATTCAGAATCCCGCAGTGTTTCGCTAATGTCGGAAGTTTTATTGCAAAGAGAGCTGAATGCTATTAAAAATCCTGTGCTAGTGTTTCGATACACGTTTGTGGGATCCAGTAAATACACATTGATAATGTGTATTCGGTTGTGTATCACTATCGAGGCTTCCGTGACGCTATAATGGGGAACTCTGAACTGCGATTCTAGTGGAGTTATGTGTAAATGACAGTACTCTTCCACTTTTATAATCTCTGTCTGTGTACGCTTTTCATAATTAAAAAACATTATCTGTCTGTAATTTGTAATTGACAAATAAATCAGAAACTGTCGCGAATCTCGTAGCGCGGTTGGAGGCTTTCGGTTTGACGGCACATTCACGACTCTCCTGTCAGTTTCGGTTATCCTTTTGCTTCGTGAAGCTGAGTGAATTTCGTCTTACACCTTACCGTGTCAGACCACTGCCCACCGCATCGCGAGACTGAATGCTGCCTAGTGGCGTTGCCCCCAAGGGAAATATAAAAACGGAGTAGAGACGAACAGATAATCTTCTATAAGTGCCGCAAATGGGGAAATCTACTGACATGAGCGACTACAACAGATCGCTATGGCCCGACGACTGAGTACGAGCGTTTCGGAAACTGCTGTAAACGTGCTACCATCGCGAACATCTCTAGGGAAAGTGTTGAAGGACGGTGAAACGACGAGTGGTCGCCCAGGGAGTTGGACGCCACACCACAGAACGTGGAGGCCGGCGGCTTCCCCGATCTGGAAAGCAGCAAACGCGCCTATTTGCGGCAGGTCTGACGACAGAGTACAGTCGCAGAATAGAGAGTATGCAGAAGGGAACTTAGTGCGCATGCGCGAGTCTGGTATATTGAAACCGCGCAAACAGCTGAGTTTGAAGCCAAATTGTGCATTTTAGCTGATACAATTAGTCCTAAGGGACCTATGACCTTTGTAGTCTGGTCCGTTCAACGCCCACAAACCAACCAATCAACAATTAGTCGTAGTAGTAGTAGTAGTAATAGTAATAGTAGTAAGAGAAACGAACACACAGGAAAGTAATGAGCGATTCCAGCGGAGTGGCTGGTAGCAGTAAAAACTGATTAAACTGTTAAAAAAAAACTGTATGTGGTTGGTTGTTCGGTATAGGTTCTCCTCTTCATTTAAAAAAAAAATATAAACGACTTGTTTCACGATTGCGTGTCTCATTCGAACATGACGAAAATAATTGGCATATAAAATTGATATCTTTCGTGTCGTATAGTACCATATCACAGCCTGATGGTGATGGGTCTGTTTCTTTTATTACGGGTCATAACTTCTGTGATAATTTCCAAGCGCTCTGTAGCACAGGACTGGAAGGGTTTGTAGTGAGAAGTGTGGTCGGTAGCTACTTTGCGTTTGGTTCATTTTATGTGCACGTTGCTGTATACTAACTGTTGCTAACATATCGTGGAAGTTGGAAGAAAAGCCAATCTCTCTTAGTATGGAGAAAACAGAAGCTAAAGTCTTTTATTTGACAGCGTTGCCTTAGCGCGCCACGCATTAGAAGTCTGCAGATCCCAGTTTATTGCCCAGAAATTTAAGGGCCAGGAGTGGGAGCTTCAGGCGGCAGTTTTTTATAAATAGCGTTTTTGGCGCGGTTCGAGCGAGGGATGAGCCATTTATCGTAATACAGATTGCAGATGGCACGGTAGCCCAGCGTGTTCGGTCAGAGGGCTAGCTGCCGTCTGTAATAACAAACTAAGTGAATGGATCAACGACGAACTTGCGCGGTTGTCATGGGACGTCCGTCCCGAACGAGAGCAACGAACAATAACGAACAAACGGAGATAATAATAAGTGGAAAGATGGTGGAACAGTGAGCGAACCATCTGTGGAAACTATTTTATCTTTTCTATTTCTATGTTTCCCTTACTTACTCTGAAAAAATAAAAGGAAATAATGTTTCGTATATTGTATTTATAAATCATTTATAACAGACATTCCAAGGCTACCCTTGCCCTCTACTAAAAGGTCTCTCTTTCTCTCTCTCTCTCTCTCTCTCTCTCTCTCTCTCTCTCTCTCTCTCTCTTCTTTCTTTCTTTCTTTCTTTCTTTCTGCCCCTCTCCCTCCCAGTTTACAGACAGATTGCACCTTCAGTCGACTCCTGACTTCTCCAGAGTATTCATAGGATGAGCAGCTCACCTCTGCCCCTAGAATCAGTGGCGGACTGCGGCCGTCGGCTTCACGGCTCGCAGACTACAGACTGCTGCTGCACTGCTAATGAAGTTGGGCGCGGCCCCCAGAGCTTCGTGGCAGACCTTAGTCCACTAGGACCGTGCAGAGTAGCAACAGCTTTCGTATGCCATAAGCATACAGCGCTGTGAATGCTGAAACGGCATTTGCCCCGACCTGTCGACACATGTGCCTTAAGATTCGTTTACATGGGCCGTACAAATTCCATGTTTACGACAGTGTTTTCGTAAATGTTGCCTGGCATCTTTGTCGGCCACACGAATTGGAGCCACGTGTTCGGCATCATTGCTAGGCTCTGTTATCCGACGTCGTCTGCGGCAATGCAATTCCTGGCCACAAGCATTTGCAGCGGCAACAATAAGGCCGCGAAATGGCGCGCGCGGTTCTCCTACTTCTGCATTCCACGAGGAGGAAACTTAGAATGAAAAAGGAAATCGGCCTTTCTTCTTGCTTTATTTTTTAAATAAGCGAACTGCTTCCGAGACTTCAACTCATGAAGCAATGCTAGCCACATAGCTAGGCCTAATAATAACAACAACAATAGTAAAAGAATGGTAGTTAGTCGCTACAGATCAACACAGAAAACACCTCAAGGAGCTCCAAAAAATTTAGAAAACTACTCGATTACTTTACCTGGCACTGCAGCACCGTTGGCGTGGGAAAGAGGAATGGGAGGGTGAGAGTTAGACTACCTGCAACAACATCATCCATTTGCAACATAGACTACCTGCAACAACCTCATCCATTTGCAACATTGGCCGGTCATTTCAGCCACATTGGAGCAGTGCTGACGACAACACATTGCGGCCACACACAGCCCTAAAATATGGTCTGTGTAAACGCACACTTAAAAGTTGGAACACCGATACAAGCATCCCATATGTACCTCAGCGCCTTGCGTAACATAGCAATTAAATGTAGACAATTGACAGTATTTGTCGGACGTTATCACTTTGTCAGTAATTGTTCACAGAATAATATATGCAGTGCCAGAAAAAAATGCAAGATTCAAGAATTGTGTCCAGTGGCACCAAGGTGTAATAAGCGCATACTGAGGAGTTGTAGTGTTACTGATTCATTCGTCACGATAATAGGCTATTCCATGGCGCTCAGGAGGCCTGTCCTTGCACCCTCTGGCTCTGCAGGCAATAACTGTGCGGAGTTTACAGGTGGACAGTGTGTGCAACATTCATTCTAGGATACATCCACGCCCCAGCGATGAGTACATTCTCCTATAGTATAGCTTCAGCCTTTGAACAGGGTCGTACTGTTGGCCTGCGGGAAGCTGGATGAATGTGTCGACGGATTGCTACCCGTGTTGGGCACAATATATCGATGGTGTGTCGCTGCTTTCAACAATGGAATGATCATATAAAGTTGATCGTCGGTAAAGCAGATGCCAGACTGAGATTCATTGGAAGAATCCTAAGGAAATGCAATCCGAAAACAAAGGAAGTAGGTTACAGTACGCTTGTTCGCCCACTGCTTCAATACTGCTCAGCAGTGTGGGATCCGCACCAGGTAGGGGTTATAGAAGAGATAGAGAAGATCCAACGGAGAGCAGCGCGCTTCTTTACAGGATCATTTACTAATCGCGAAAGCGTTACGGAGATGATAGATAAACTCCAGTGGAAGGCTCTGTAGGAGAGACGCTCAGTAGCTCGGTACGGGCTTTTGTTAAAGTTTCGAGAACATACCTCCACCGAAGATTCAAGGAGTATATTGCTGCCTCCTACGTATATCTCGTGAAGAGACCATGAGGATAAAACCAGAGAGATTAGAGCCCACACAGAGACATACCGACAATCCTTCTTTCCACGAACAATACGAGACTGGAATAGAAGGGAGAACCGATAGAGGTATTCAAAAGGTACCCTCCGCCACGCACCGTCAGGTAGCTTGCGGAGTATGGATGTAGATGTAGATGTAGAATGGTCTGTGGAACGTTCCGGCACTTATAAACCAGGTTTCAGACGTCCGCATGGTATATAGACACACGCCAAGATCGACGCATTGTGCGAGCAGCGACGGACGACAGAATACCACCGGAAGAAATCCCGGCACACGTTGCACTTGCTGTGTTAACAAAATCTAGTCTAGGAAACGTCTGCTTGCAGTAGGACTCAGATCTTGTGTGCGTATGGCCAGGCTACCACTGACATCACGAAACCGCCAAGCGTAACTACTTTGGTGACGTAAAAGAGTTGACTAGATGTTGAAATGGTACTCTGTTGTCGTCAGTGATGAGAGTAGGTTTTATCTGTGTGCGAGTGATAGACGTACACGTGTGTGGCGTAGATCTGGTGAGCTGCCTATTCCATAGTGCACTCGCCCACGACTCACACGTCCCAAGGTTAACTAACCAGACACCGCTACGTTGCACCGGCAGTTATCCTCGCTGTTTTTCAGCAGGACAATGCACGTTCCCATCAGGCTGCTGCGACGTGACGTGCTCTACAGCACGGTCTGCAACAACTGCCGTTGCCAGTAAGACCACAGGAGCTCTCACCGCTTGTAAAAGTATGGAACTAGTGAAGCGGGGACCTGCACGTTCTCCAGGACCAGCCAGAATCATGGCTTGCAAGAACCGTTGCGGAATTGCAACAACAGATGCAAGATGGGAGGGACAGTCCACCGCAGAATGATTTTCATGCGAGGATTCACACCTGGACTGCTGCAATAGGGGGCACGCTGTGTACTGACGCGACTTTCTGTGGCGTGTTGTTTCATTTGGTCTGAATGTGTTAACACCTACTCCTACAATGATGAACTACCTATCACCTCACTTGTCAATAAAATCACCTTGTCCTTGGGGGTGTTGCATTTCCTTTTCCCTGCTGCATGTAAATCCACGCATCGCTTAAATAAATAAAGTTCTAGCCATTTTCCTTCTTATGCATCATCTTTTCGTAAAAAATCTAATTTAGTTTTCCTTTTTGAAATTATGTTGCCACATTCGTACAGGATAATTCATTTATTCTGTCACTACCTCAATCGTACATGATAATTCATTCATTCTGTCACAATGAACAAAACAAATTTAATAGAGAGAAAAGATTTTCTCGCACGAGGTGGGCGGGAATCGGGATGCGGTTCCAAGAACGAACAGAGTGGCAATGAATCTTAGGTTGCCAGCCAGCTCACAGGAAAGCCGTTCACTATTGTGAGCCTTCGGACAGGAGTTTCATCTTCGGTAACCACATACGACTAAATTTACCTATCATCCATTAAAACAATAGTCGCACTAAGAACGGGGAGAAACTCAAGTGTCTAAAGCGTCAGTCTGATGCATGGTTCTAGGTAAAATGGTCGATGCTAGTCTTATAATACGTTAATTTTTGTTGGGGTCGAAATATGTATGTGTATATGACCGGAAATGAAGGTGAAGACAGCTAAATTTAAATTGGGATGAGAAGTTCTGCCTTTTGCAAGACACCTTTTTTCTTTTGTTTCACCCATACATGTTTCAGCACTTTTGTGCTATCGTCAGTGGGTTCTATTTTTAATTTTTGAGTTACATGATGTTATTGTCCATTTATTTTGTTAGCTGTTCTGCTACACAATATACAACTTGTCATAGTTTTGAAGTTGTGGTGCGTTCTTCTGTGTTGTTGGCGAAGTAAATAGGCTTACTTCTTTGCCTGTGTTCGCGTGGCAATGCACTTTTTCGATTACTCAAAACATAGGCGGAGTTTTCGCTGCCATTCGCTGACCATTTTGCACTTTCATTATTTGTATCGGTGCCTATTAATGTAATTTGTTCACTACGCCAGAAATGCATTCTCGCCGTTTTCTCTGAGTTTCATCTTCTCTGAATAATCAGAAATAAAAACTGTTTTATTGTGTCGGCTCTATAATTTCCACCAAATCATCTGGTACGGAACAGACTCTCAAAAATGTTCAAATGTGTGTGAAATCTTATGGGACTTAACTAGTAAAGTCATCAGTCCCTCAACTTACACACTACTTAATCTAAATTATCCTAAGGCAAACACACACACACACACACACACACACACACACACACGCGAGGAAGAACTCGAACCTCCGCCGGGACCAGCCGCACAGTTCAGGACTGCAGCGCGCTAGACAGCTCAGCTAATCGCGCGCGGCTACAGACTCTCGATAAATGCAGCGTTGAATTTGTAGCGTAACATGATCTGTAAACACACAGTCCCTTTGTGCATTAGAGGTTAATTACATTAACACGAAACTTCCTGGCAGATTAAAACACAGAGTATTAATCTGTCAGGAAGTTTCATGTCAGCGCACACTCCACTCCAGAGAGAAAATCTCGTTCTGGATACATTAACACGCTTTATTTTTTTCCGATATGACCCCCGGCAGGGTCATTGGTATCTGCTAAAAAGCTCGACACGCTGCCGTCAGCTCGCGCTTACTGCTAGCTTTCGCAGGTCCGCGGCTGTTGTAGAGAAGGTAAAGGCACGCCGACGCAGAACAAGCAAGCGGGGGAAAGCGTGGCGCGTAAACTGTCAGAAGAAAGTCAGCACTCTACTCTGCGGTAAACGGCGAGGGCTAAAGGCAAGTAATTTTCACAGATAGACCCCAGATTCATCGAAACTGGGTGGTCGTTGGCTTTACTGTATTTACAGTTTCTTAGAGTGTTGAACTACTACTATTAGAGGTCCCATTACCTCTAATATTTTAAGGAAGGTTTATGTTCCATTGGATACATCCGTTGGAGACCAGATAAAAGATATTCTTTCACATGCTACTTCAATCACATTCAATGTGAGAATGTTGATATGCACGAGGAGCAGATTCATATCCCTAACTGCCTTACTAATTGAATGTGTCATTATAATCGAGGACGATCACAAAAATTTATCCAAGAAGGCACAAGGTTCTTCAACGGCCTTTTTTTATTAATTGATTCGGCGAGTTTGGGAGTGTTCAGAGTTCCATATACTGATAGGAACAGTAGATATTAAGCACATTTAGTTAGTATGTTCTAAGTAATTTTTATGACATTAATTTGGATGCCATTCTTTTTATTAAACGTTCCGAAATTACGCCATTCTTATGATTAAATACAGGATGTCCAATAAGTTATTCACAAAAATTATATTAATTAGTATACCAACAGTGTCTTTATATCTGATCATGTTCATCCATTTATTGCATTTTTCAGATACTGTATTGTTTTATAGAGAGTAGCATAATTGTAGTTGAATAAAACGTGTTATGAAAGGTACATTTTCTGACCTATTTGGCCAGGCATCAGGTAGAATCAATTTTATAAGTCTGAAATTGAAGCAAGATGCTCATCGTCTCCTTAGTTTGACCCACGTTAGTGCACCAAGGCGTATTGGGCAGCTGGATTTCTAACTCTGTGACTGCATGTTGCGTTGTGTTACACTCCATAGAGTTTAAGAAGGTCCCAATTCCTGTAGTCATCTGTACCTTGAAATTTCACACATTTTTCTTATATTCTCATCTGATACATTTGGATCCATTGATGTGTAGATGTACACACGTACACTTTAGCATATCCGCGCTTTTCAGAGTCTGTTGCCATAGCCAGGGCTTGTAAAACACTAAATTGATGAAGCTGTCACAGTTCTTTGTTGACTGAGAAATGGTAAGCACCGTTGTGGATAGGTTGTGCAGTAGGAGGGGGTGGCCATTCTTGTTCATTGTTGTGCTGGGAATTGTCGCTGGAATCCGGACCACAGCGTGCTGGATGAGTTCTTTTCTGCATCTGGGTAAGAGGTAAATTCGTTATATCCACAGAGGATGACTAACTTCGACTGTGATCTAAATTGAAGGTTTATTTAAGTGTAATATGCACTCAATCGCTTATTGAGTTCGCTCCGATTTATTGCACCACGAACTCGCTTTTCAGCCCCTGCAGACTTGTCATCAGATGGCTGTGTCACAGGAGCATTATATTCCAGACATGTGCAACTAGACGCTAGGATCGTTGCGCTGGTGGAAATACCGGAAACTTCGTTAACGCTAGCAGCTCATTCATTCTTTAATTATGTGGTAAATGTCTCACTTCATATTTGTATTTACCAATAACTTTTCCGATCAATATTACACGTTTACTGCGAATGCATAGAATACCTGCAGCTTGAAGTGTTCGCTTGTGTCCATTATCTACGCTTGTAAATATTTTATCCTCCAATTTAACGAATCTTGTTCCATAGACCGCGCTGTGTCAAAGTGTAATATTCAGTATGTTCGTACTCAATGTACATAAGTTTGATACTTGTTAATTCTGAAAACAAGTACACTTCAAGATGGAGGGAGAGAGAGAGAGAGAGAGAGAGAGAGAGAGAGAGAGAGAGAGAGAGAGAGCTGGCAAAATGTATGTAATCGGCATGAATTTGTCATGGATATTACAAGGCAATAAAATGAAAGTATCTTAGAACGTTACAATCTTTTCGTTTCGTTAACATTTCGTTATCTAAGTTTCCGCCAGCAACACGAGCCTAGCGTATAGCTGCCCATAATACGGAATAATAATAACGATCCTGTAACATAACAACTCCATCTGATGATGGGCATGCAGTGGTTCGAAATGTAGTTGGAGGCACAAAACTAGTATCATGGACCCTTATTTGACTCTGTTCCGTAGATGTTCGCATCCACCTTGAGTGCAGGACGGCGCCAAAGAAATGGCAGTTTTCCGTGAGTTGCGCGACAACCAAAAAATTCCATTTACATAGTGATCATTAAAGCCACATTATTAACCGCTGCCACCGGTTGTGCTAAATCTACAATGTAGAAGAGTCGCATACAATAAATGGTAGGAATGCTTGTCGGTCAGTAACTCCTGACGACGATGGTGGAGATCGCCATCGAAAGCTCGAAGATTTTATTCGAATTGACGCCGCTGGAAAACCGAGAACGTTTTATTCAATGCTTGAGAAATTTGCTATTATTAGAAAGTATGCATCCCCGATTCCAGGAAGGAGCACCTGTCCTCTCCCCTTGCGAACGCCTGTGATAAAATGAAGACCGCGGCTCATTCATCCATTCTTTATGCAACGGAATGACTGGTTATTGTCATGGGATGTCTGTGTAGAGGGAACGGTGAAACTAAAGAAAAACTATGAATGACATACTGGGAGGAACACGCTAAATTGAACGAAAAATTGAACAATTGAAAAGTGATATAATTAAATCTGTGATTTTGTTCTGAGAAACGTTTTCTTTTTTTGTGAAATTCATATTAAGAGGTACTATATTAAGTAGCCTCGCACAATACGTTATCTTACCCATGTCTGAATTCAGAAAAAGATTAAGAACGCCTGAACGTATGTGATACGTCAACTGATAAACTAACGAAAACACAAATTTTGTTGTTGTGCGAAAGGCGCTCTCATCCCGATGAAACCATCACAGGTAAAGCTTGTTTAGCTGGAGCTCATGATTGACAGACATAGTGTCTATAACTGCTTCTGTACTAAGCAATCCACCATACGGTGTGTATCGGTTCCCTATCCTCCGCGGTTAGCACACTGGACTCGCATTCCCGCGTCCGGCCATCCTGATTTAGGTTTTCCGTGACTTCTTTAAATCGCTCCTGGCAAATTCCGGGATGGTTCCTTCGAAAGGGCACGGCTGACTTCCTTCCTTATCCTTCCCTAATCCGATGAGTCCGATGACCTCGCTGTTTGGTCTCTTTCGCACAAACAACCCAATCCCGGCACCTATCGTCCGCCTCCCTGTTCCATTCGTTAGTAGCGTTCGGGAAGAAAATGCCGGTGTGGTTATTAATTTCTCATCATAGCCATTTGGTGAGACGTACTCTCTCAATATTGTAATAGTAAACGTCTCCGTGACACACAATTCCTCATACCCCTGTTACAGTGTCTGTGGTTCGAGTATCTTAAGCATCTCTGTAACGCACTCGCGGCGACTAAACGATCCCGTGATGCTTTGTTGGATCTTCTCTTCTCTCTTTCATTAAGCCAATCTGGTAAGGGTCCCAGACTGACGAGCAGTGTTCAAGAATAGGCGTTGCTCGTTCAAATGGTTCAAATGGCTCTGAGCACTATGGGACTCAACTGCTGTCGTCATCAGTCCCCTAGAACTTAGAACTAGTTAAACCTAACCAACCTAAGGACACCACACACATCCATGCCCGAGGCAGGATTCGAACCTGCGACCGTAGCAGTCGCACGGTTCCGGACTGCGCGCCTAGAACCATGAGACCACCGCGGCCGGCGTTGCTCGTATTCTGTATAAGCTACTTCTTTCAAGAACGAATTAAATTTCCGCAAGAGCCCCCAATGAATCATTGCGTGATGTCTGCAGGTCATTGCAGTTGGTTACTCACGTATATATTTACGTTCATCGTGAGTTGCGTGTACTTGCTACTGTTGTCGGTCCTCTGCAGGTGTTACTGCATTTCGCCGCAGCCTTGCTGTGGATATCATCATCATTCGCGTACAGCTTCACGGAGCCTCCGCTAGATCGTCAATATAAAGTGTCTACAGCAACGGACCTGTAACTCTCTCTTGGGGTACATTCAAAATTACCTTTACATCTGTCGATTTTGTTCCGTTGAGAGCGACGTGATCAATTGTCTCAGCACTCAGATCTGCTCCAATACTTGCTGAGCTCGTATTTCTTTTACTATTCTTTTCGTTGGCTTAAACGTTGCGGACACCAGTTCGTACCAAACTGACAGTTTCAACACTCACTGAGTCTCTCTGGGATAACTGCCTGCCGCTGTGACCGAACGGTTCTAGGCGCTTCAGTCCGGAACCGCGCGACTGCTACGATCGCAGGTTCGAATCCTTCCTGGGGCATGGATGTGTGTGATGTCCTTAGGTTATTTATGTAGTATCATTGCCACAGATACTACTACAACGCAGCGCCAACACAAGGTTGGCAGCCCGTCGTCTGCCGAGCATAGCGCCCTCTAGCGGGCTGTGCAGCTCGATGGAACTGGAGTGTACCTCGTTCTCTTCTCAGCTAGATTTCAACCTAGGCAGACGCACTTGCATAATCGGCCCTCAGCCAGTTTCCGTTGATTTTCTGAGGAGGGCCCATCAGGTTTAGTCCCTGAGAATATGTTGTATTAGTACATAGCCGCAGCTGCAGTCCTACAAACTACTGAAGATAAGTAATTTCATTGTACTATGTGTTTCTTGAATACTAATCCTTCTCTCTAACAGTATGCCGTACCGCATATTATTGCAAACTGGACTCCTTCAGCTCCTATCAACTCGGCCTCCTACTTATTCGCATTTAGTAACGAGCTGAAAACACCCACTCGTTTTGAGCTTCTATAGATTAAAGTAGTTCTAAGTTCTAGGGGACTGATGACCTCAGATGTTAACTCCTTTAGTGCTCAGAGCCTTTTTTTTGTTTTGTTTTTTGGATAACTGGAATTGTAACAGCGGTAGACATGTGCCTCATTGAAGCAATCAATTGCCTACAAAAAGCGATGATACACCACTCTCACTTTTGCTAGAAATAGAATCGACACAGTTATATTTGCTACCAAGATATGGAGTTCACTATATGGGAACTGAATCATCGGCTTTGGACGCTCCAAGCTTAAAACAAAGCTACCTTGAAATGTTGAGTGTGATACATGTCTGGACATACCGTTGACAGGGTACGAATGTTCGGTTTACAGTCTGTCTCGGCAGCGATATCGGCTCTGTCGTCTTTCACAAGTGAGCGCTACTGAGGCCTGCCGGGTGGTGATGCACGGCGTTCTGCCAGGGACATTGACAGCCTGCAGTTATCCCATCGCTAAACGCCTGTCCACACGGAACGCGATCTGCCCGCGCGCTCTGCGGCCTTGTGCTGCATCTTGTCGGTCGCACAAAGGAAGGTCTTGCCGCCGCGACGACAGGCTAACCGGCACGGAGACAACCATCCTGTCTCAAAACACAGATTCGCATCCGAGGTCGGCGGCTGTGAGCCGCCTGCAGCCGCATTTTGTGCTTTGTTCTCACACTGACAGCTGAGATGGTAGCGGCGAGAGACCGATCTGTCGTATCGGTGAGCGTGCAGTGCACTCAGTGGAAATCGTACAAACATAAACACTTACCGAACACGTAAGTACAACTCCTTGTACGATACATGTGATGCAGATTATAAAAATCTGAAAGATGTTACAGCAAGCATGTAAACAACCATATTGTCAAAACAGAGAGCAACACATAGAAAATCGAACTTTATATAAGCTATTTATGTGTTTCAATCCAACTAAATTGTCTAGCCTGAGATAGTATTTCTGATGTCAAAACGAATCATTTCCAGCTTTATTTCTCACACTAACAACCGAAGATGCTAGTCCCCACACTTGTTTTGTGATACAACGTTAAGCAGTACCTCCTGTGTTAAGAGAACATTTGCAGTCATATATATGACTTATAAACTCTCAAGGGAAGTATTTTTTTTAATCTATGCCAGTTGAAAACGTTAAAATTTTTACTTGCATTAGTTCAAGATCTAATAAAACAGATAATTTTTTTTATATAGAAGGCTGTCGATTGCTGTGTTACAAAGGTTAAATTACGTGTTTGTATTGGTAGCACTGTGAAAAACAGTATCGTATCGTTTCATAGTATAAACACGCGTTGTATGTCGAAGTGCTAACGTTTTTCCGAGGAAAAGTTACGAATAGATTGGTAAATCTCTCAATAATAAAGGATCAGAGTCTATTAGAAAACGCATAGTCTGGTAAGTAAAATATTTGGATATAGTGAGCCGCGAACCAGCAACACAAAAAGCGTTGTGTTATCATTCTGTGCCGCTACTCATTACCCTATACCAAGTGGACTGTTAAATGACCATATTTTGTATCTTACCGTCTACAGAAAGCTTCTTGTTAACTGAAGTTTGATTGTAACAAACAGTATGAAAAACATTTCATTTCTTACGATTTCTCAGTGTGCCGGTGCCTTGAAACGGCATACTTTCATAATACCCAAGTTACAATAGAGACGTAGATATACACAAATGGACTTCAAATAACAGCCAGTATGGTGTCTGGCGAGTCCGTACTGAAGAGAGATGGCGTGCATCTGAAGTAGATGGCGTTCTTCCATCTCATTGGTCAACGTTCCGACGCACGTTAAAGAGTACCTGTTACGTCAGATTTTACTCTGCAATTTCGGAAAGGCCCAATGTGCTCTCTCCACGCTATGACATTAGAAACTCGGCACGCTCAACGTTCAGATGCACGGTCCGTGTGCCGACGGCTTTAAGATTGGTTCGCACGAAACTTCACGGACGTAGAAGTACTTGTGTTGCTCTCCAAGTCGCGTTACCTCAGTCGGGTGGAGCGCACGTGGGATAGTATGTACAGGACCTTGGCACCAGTAATCTCCGTGAGTTATGGGCGACTCTTGAGTTGTTTCTCAACTTCCTGCGGAGTCAACATCACCGTCAGTAGCTGGAAAGTTTGTGCTTCACCCTAATTCGGTGCTGTGTCTAACTCAGTTGCTCATCAGTGGGTCCTCTGTTGTATTAGAAACGGTATTTTTCCTTTACTGTTCATAAACGAACCATGCCTTCAAAGTGTAAGTTAGGTCCGATTTACGAGGTCAAAGGCATCTCGAAAAAGCAGTACATATGTAACCACATATTCACCAGTTGACACCTTCTAATAAACCTTAACAATAAGAATACTTGATGTACATTGCATATTAACTGAGTATTTTTACCTGTTTTATACTTATCATCTAGTTTTATACTTATCAGTAATTCTGTTCTCCTCTCTTGTGTTACAGGTATTTGATGGCTTTTTTCACTCCTGCTAATCAGCAGTTTCATCTCTTGGTGCAGCGCCTTCTGGTAGGTGTATACACGTCATCTGATAACAAATCCGAGGCCTTCGACAAAATTCCTATAAGATGAATGTTGCCTTATTAACATTTGAATCATTTGTGTAGTGCTACTCGCGAAATGGCGTTGTCTTCATTTTTAGCACATGAACAAAACAGTAGCCCCTCTGGATTTTTTTTTGAGTCTTTAATCAGGTTGAATGCATATGAAAAAAAAATCACCAACAATACAAGTTGTTTTATAGACAATAGACAATCTGTTTCTGTATATGAAGTAAAATAAAATCGAGTCTAGTTGATTTAGCCCATTGTTATATACCTGAAGAATCCGTTAATTAAAAAAAATCTGTTTAGAGAGGGCTTTAGTAATTTTTTTTTATTGATGCTGGAGACCAGGTATACCAGTGAGATTTTGGGGATACCAGTCTCCCGTTTGAATAGATCCCCAAGGCGATGATATTACGCTTAATAGCTTTCAGTATTTGTTTGTACATTGTAGTATTGATGACAAGCAATTAGGTGATGTATGCGTACCAGACCTCACGTTATTACACGTAAGGAATTTTATGTCGCCCCTAGGTGGAATACCCGAAAATGAGTATCGGGCTAGTACCCACGTCCTGCCACATTTACTTGATATACAAACATTTAGAAAAGTTTTGCTCACTTTCACATGCATTACACTACTCGTAGACAGGTGGGGGTTAAACAATTTGCCCCGGATGGTAATGGAGTGGCGACTGGAAAGGCATCCGGCCACCTCTTGAATTAACCATGCCAATACATTGACCATGCCGATGCTGGACAAAGGCACAAGAGAAAAAAAAAAAAAAACAACAACAAGAAGAAGAAATGTTGATTAACATGAAGTACTGAATCACGGTTTTTAAAATAAAACTAACGTGCTTTTGTTTTTAATTACTGATTGTATGAAGAAAATTAAAACTTGATGCAGTTGTGCCTCACTGGTGTGTAATACTGCTCTGTCTCCGGAAATAAGAAGTATTTTACTTCCTCTTTTGCATTTTTACACCAAATTTTAATTCATTGTGAACAACATTTTCATGCTGTTAGAAATTAAGTCTGAAATGTTCTGTGCTTAGGACCGTACGAAGTTTTTTAAACTTCGAAGATGATTTTTGTTTGTTTTTGGAACTGCGTTGTGCTGCTTTAAGAAATTAATGTTCAGGCGCTGAGCGTCTAACCGCACAAGAAGGAAGAAAGGCTCCTTGCAGAAGCGTAAATTCTCCCTCTACATATGCGACGGAGCCAACTCATGTTTCTTACTCAATCGCCATTTGCCGATTCCCTGACCATCCCGTGTACCCTGTCCTTTGGTTGTGGAGCCACACTGACGGTATCCCATATATTGGTGGCATGTGGATGCCCTTCGTTTGGTGCTTCGTACCAAGTATAGTCTTCTAGATTACTTAATTTTAATGTTAGCAGACGAATCTCGGATGTTGGAACTGCTCCTCAGCTTCCTCTGTAAAAGTGGTTTTTATTTTCAGATATAAGGTTTTGCTTTACTCCTGGAGCATGAACAGGGTGTCTGTGGTTGGGGCCTCTCTTCATGTGTTCTCGGTGTGGGACCCTTTTATGCATTCTACTGTGTGTGTTTTAACGTCCTCGTTTTATAGTTTGACTCCTCTGCTTGGGTCCGTCCACTTTTAGCGGACCCTCTCTCTTCCGCGAGTAACTTGAGAATCGTGGGACTGCCGTTTATCCCATAAGCCTCCCCCCCTCAATTAATCAATCAATTAATTAGGAATAAAGGTGAAGAGCGCAGAACAGACCTTTAGCGTCCTCTTGTCAGTGGGTTGACAGGCAAAGCGGCCGGTGTTTTCCGTCGACCCAGGTACGAATCTCATATATTCGATCAGTACTCATGCATTGACGATACCAGTCTCTTTTGAGCCCAACTGTAGTTTGCTTACAAAAAAGTCCCAGTTTGCATACAAAAAGGTCCCAGGCGACTGTGTAACCGCTAGATGCAGATGGCGCGACGCTTCCCTTGAGGTGAACACGTCATATCCCAGGCCAAGAATGTACTCCGCCTCTCCACGACGTTGTCGACGGGACGTGAAATCATCCCCCCCCCCCCCCCCTCTTGTTTTTGACAGGTCGATATATTACCTCGTTGCGTACCTACGAAACTATCGAGAATCTCATTATTTTTTCTTTGTGAGCAGTTGACACCTTTAATACACATGTAGGCTGCGCTAGTGAATGTGAACAGTGTAAGAGCCGGTCTAATATCTGGCCAGTAGATGGGGAGCGATCAGATCTGCCATCGCCAGAGTGTGTCATTGGATTCAAATGGCTCTGAGCCCTATGGGACTTAACATCTAAGGTCATCAGTCCCCTAGAACTTAGAACTACTTAAACCTAACTAACCTAAGGACAGCACACGCATCCACGCCCGAGGCAGGATTCGAACCTGCGACCGTAGCGGTCGCGTGGTTCCAGACTGAAGGGCCTTTAACCGCTTGGCCACACCGGCCGGCTGTATCATTGGGTACCTAGAAGAGCTGTTACAGGGGATTTTGTCTATGAAGAAAGCGCCCTTTTAAGATTTTATTACGTCACGCTAATGCTAGGATAGGCAAGGATAGTTTTCTTTTTTTACAAGGCTACTGTTGTTACATATTCGCAACGTGGTCGAAGCTATCTATATACACCTGAAAATCAAATTGATTTGGTGTCTGGTGACAGGATTTCCATTGGCAAAGTAAGTGCACACTATCGGAAACAAAACTGTATGGCTTTAAAAATAGACTTGTTTCTGTACAGTTTACTAAACCTGGTAAAATAGTGCGGTTTTAACATGTTTACTGATAGGAGTCACTTCTGGCATCTAATCAGCCGTTCCCGGATATTTCAGTAAGGTTTTACTACATTTAGTAAAAAAAAATCTCGCGGTTCTTACTTTCTTACGAATCAGTAAACTGAGGATTTCTGTCATGTATCAAAACGAATTATTTTTTTATAGCAAGTGTTATATTTTGTAATAGGATGAAATGTTATATGAGAATCTACTGCTATTCTTTTTCTGGTCGTTTATATTACTAAACAGCTGAAACGACATACCATTCCGAGTTGCAGGTTGCCTATCTAACGGCTTCAGTGGCAACAAAAATTTGATTTTTAGTATTTCGAAAATGCTACTGACCAAATTTAAAGTTCTGTCATAATCTAGTCATTAAGAGGTGTAATATTATGTTTAAGATCTAACACAGTAAATAAAGTTTCATAGTCAGAAAATGCGTATATGTCGTGAGGCAGCCTAGCTCGTAGCGTACAAATTACGCAGACTATTTTCATTCAGTATTTGAGAATGAGCGACTTCCAACAAACTTAACTCATTTTTTCGAGCCCTTTGGAAGTTTTTCTCGCTGACTCCCCTATAAAATAGTGAAAGGAAACTGACTGACTACTTATTCGTATATTTTCGCTGTGCGTACGATGAAACGGCGGCATCAGGAGAGGCGTTTTAACTAATTAGTTCTTTATTATTGGCTCTGCTGGTAACACATTTCGCAGACAGTACCAACATACACCTCTGAATGTACATGGAAAAATTTTATCATTGTACGACACAGTTCAGGAAATAAGAACTCATAAAAATTGAGACGCATCTTCAGTCATAAACGTTTTTCGTGCTTGATATCAAATGTTTACTATATTAACTCTTTTGTAAAGTAATCGGTCGTTTGAAGCTGTGTTCTATGCGGGAGTTAGGTTCTTTAAAGAATGGGAGAGGGAAATGTTATTGCTTCTTACTATACACCGGCAAAACTACACACACTCCGAACGAAGTGTGTCCTTATTGATGAGAGCAGAATCGTATCGTGTTCTATTTCGTAAAGAAGAGAATGGAGATGTTCTTGTACGTAAATTAACTGGCTAGTATACTGCAAAGTATGAAATTTTGCAGTTAATAGGCTATTCTTCTTTTCGCAGAAATTGCGGTAAGTAAAATGGAATGGAATTTGGGCGGATATATGTCATCGCATGTGCGTACAAAATGCTCGCTTTCCCAGCTACAATTTTTGTTTGGCCCCTTTTTGTGTGCTTACTGGGAGAGTGTCAGAAGACTCAATATGTACTGCGGCAGCAAACGTTCTTGAAGCAGCTGAGGCGCTCTAGTTCCATTCCTGCGAATATTTCGACAATTTACACGAATAAAGTTTTTGTCCAAGCTGATTTATTTACGATCGCTGCGTAGTTCCTTCCTCCAAACGGAAGTCTCCAGTTTAGCGACGTTTGCAAACTTCTGACCCTCTTTCACAGGCAACATCTTTTCAGAGGAATCTTTCGCGCGGAAAGCGTCGATTTGGCAGCGCTTCAATATACCGTTTGGGTTCTGCCGCGCCAAGTTCATTTCTATCGGCGACCGTCTTGAGCAGTAAAGGAATTGCGAGGGGGATCTTTCTGGACACGGAGCGTGGAAAACCGATTTCGCCATTTCTCAGAATCAGTTTCCACCTCTTTTGCATGTCTTCTCTCTCCCTATCTATCTTCTTCCTCTTCTCTCCCCCTTTCTCTCCGGCAATAAATCGGCAGGATCATGAACTCGTAGGCGCAGCAGTTTTTTTCGAGTCGAGTAGATAGAAACACGGCCAGCCATGTTTGAACAGTGCTTAATCAAAGCTGTACCCTTGTGTATCGGTAATCAAGGAAAGAACTTACTTGGAAATGGGGATACACACTAGGGCAGAGAAGATAAATCAACGACAGAGACTGGATACGGCCGAAAGATGGTCGCCAATGTATAGGCGTTTGTCTTCTCATCCACACCAAACGAAGGGCTTGGGGCTCCCGTTTAGCTATTGTTATAAAGTAGCGTTCTAATTACAATTTCATCGCCGATGTAATAAGGGAAGAAGAGAATTTAGCATTCTCGCATGTGCAGCATATATCTTTTGCAAGAAGCTGATCATAAGAAGAACAAGAAGAAGAAATGACGTTGTTGGGGGACCTCTCCTTTAAAAAGTAGGAAGCAGTGAGTTGAGACCAATTTAATATCTACCTTAAAGCTGCAGATTTAGAATTATTATTGAATTGTGTAGGCCCTACAATATCGAAAGATAACGCCTGTTTGAGGAAAGCTGCAACTGCAGCACAGAGTTAATAATCACTCTCAGTTTTGTATCTTTCTCTTTGTCGTTCACGACGAAAAGATGTCAATAAAGATGCCATTTTCTTTTACACATTTGCGCAGATCACTTTGTAATAGCTGAGTTTTGTCCCCTAAACCTCTAGTCTTATCATTTGTTTGAATAATCGCAGTTCGTAGGGGCCAGTAAACACTCCCGTTCACGATAAAACTCCTATCAGCTGTAATACTCTCTCCATATCCCACTCTGTACTGCAGTATTTTTAAACACAATAAATACACACCCTTAGCGAGAACAGGCAGTGTCTGCAGGGGGAACGACTGTTGAATTTTTTTCAGGACATCTGGTATCGCACTCAGTGCTTTTTTTTATTTTTTTGTCTGTTTCTATCTTTATTTTAACAACCACATAATATGCTTATGCTCTAAACTGTAAAATCTAGCGTTCGTGATGATCCTCTTGTTAAATTAAAGAGCGAAACCAGTCAATGAAACACATAGACAAGGGAAACTCCCAGTCGCACCTCTCTCAGATTTAATGGTAAGATAGCCCAGTGGACAGCCCATCAAAACCTGAACACAGGTCAAGCATGAAAACAGGAACAAGATGTACTGAACTCTAAAAAACAGTAAACGGCCCAGGCTTGACAAATGCAACATCAAGTGAAGTCGGAGAACAACGGCGTCGTGGATAAGTGGCCACGGTGTTGGCCTGCAAACCGGACGATCCGTGTTATGGAAATGTTTGTTCTCTTTCTGTAGTCTTGGCAATTGTCATACTATACAATGGTTATATTATGTGAGTCGTGTGGTAAGAATACATTACTGTCGCAATTAAATGTGATGAATATTGAGAGCACGTGAGATATCGCATAAACAAATACAACACATACAAATGAAAACAACAAATAAACGAGAGTGAAATGTGTTCCAACAAAGAAATTCAGGAGTCAAAACTTCCAAAACGGAACGCAGCTTCAAAAACGTTAAAAACATATGTTTTGACAGAGCATACAGAAACTGTGACTGTGAAACTGTTGTGGTCTTTTGTTGCAGTCATTTGTTGCAGCTTATGTAACAAACTATTGTTTCCATCGTTTCCTTGGGACTGATCACATAAACATTCATGTTGTTGTTGTTGTGGTCTTCAGTCCTGAGACTGGTTTGATGCAGCTCTCCATGCTACTCTATCCTGTGCAAGCTTCTTCATCTCCCAGTACCTACTGCAACCTACATCCTTCTGAATCTGCTTAGTGTACTCATCTCTCGGTCTCCCTCTACGATTTTTACCCTCCACACTGCCCTCCAATGCTAAATTTGTGATCCCTTGATGCCTCAAAACATGTCCTACCAACCGATCCCTTCTTCTAGTCAAGTTGTGCCACAAACTTCTCTTCTCCCCAATCCTATTCAATACCTCCTCATTAGTTACGTGATCTATCCACCTTATCTTCAGTATTCTTCTGTAGCACCACATTTCGAAAGCTTCTATTCTCTTCTTGTCCAAACTAGTTATAGTCCATGTTTCACTTCCATACATGGCTACACTCCAAACAAATATTTTCAGAAATGACTTCCTGACACTTAAATCTATTTTCGATGTTAACAAATTTCTCTTCTATAGAAACGTTTTCCTTGCCATTGCCAGTCTACATTTTATATCCTCTCTACTTCGACCATCATCAGTTATTTTACTTCCTAAATAGCAAAACTCCTTTACTACTTTAAGTGTCTCATTTCCTAATCTAATTCCCTCAGCATCACCCGATTTAATTGGACTACATTCCATTATCCTCGTTTTGCTTTTGTTGATGTTCATCTTATATCCTCCTTTCAAGACACTGTCCATTCCGTTCAACTGCTCTTCCAAGTCCTTTGCCGTCTCTGACAGAATTACAATGTCATCGGCGAACCTCAAAGTTTTTACTTCGTCTCCATGAATTTTAATACCTACTCCAAATTTTTCTTTTGTTTCCTTTACTGCTTGCTCAATATACAGATTGAATAACATCGGGGAGAGGCTACAACCCTGTCTCACTCCTTTCCCAACCACTGCTTCCCTTTCATGCCCCTCGACTCTTATGACTGCCATCTGGTTTCTGTACAAATTGTAAATAGCCTTTCGCTCCCTGTATTTTACCCCTGCCACCTTTAGAATTTGAAAAAGAGTATTCCAGTCAACATTGTCAAAAGCTTTCTCTAAGTCTACAAATGCTAGAAACGTAGGTTTGCCTTTTCTTAATCTTTCTTCTAAGATAAGTCGTAAGGTCAGTATTGCCTCACGTGTTCCAACATTTCGACGGAATCCAAACTGATCCTCCCCGAGGTCCGCATCTACCAGTTTTTCCATTCGTCTGTAAAGAATTCGCGTTAGTATTTTGCAGCTGTGACTTATTAAACTGATAGTTCGGTAATTTTCACATCTGTCAGCACCTGCTTTCTTTGGGATTGGAATTATTATATTCTTCTTGAAGTCTGAGGGTATTTGGCCTGTCTCATACATCTTGCTCACCAGCTGGTAGAGTTTTGTCATGACTGGCTCTCCCAAGGCCGTCAGTAGTTCTAATGGAATGTTGTCTACTCCGGGGGCCTTGTTCCGACTCAGGTCTTTCAGTGCTCTGTCAAACTCTTCACGCAATATCGTATCACCCATTTCGTCTTCATCTACATCCTCTTCCATTTCCATAATATTGTCCTCAAGTACATCACCCTTGTATAAACCTTCTATATACTCCTTCCACCTTTCTGCCTTCCCTTCTTTGCTTAGAACTGGGCTGCCATCTGAGCTCTTGATATTCATACACGTGGTTCTCTTCTCTCCAAAGGTCTCTTTAATTTTCCTGTAGGCAGTATCTATCTTACCCCTAGTGAGACAAGCCTCTACATCCTTACATTTATCCTCTAGCCATCCCTGTTTAGCCATTTTGCACTTCCTGTCGATCTCATTTTTGAGACGTTTGTATTCCTTTTTGCCTGCTTCATTTACTGCATTTTTATATTTTCTCCTTTCATCAATTAAATTCAATATTTCTTCTGTTACCCAAGGATTTCTAGCAGCCCTCGTCTTTTTACCTACTTTATCCTCTGCTGCCTTCACTACTTCATCCCTCAGAGCTACCCATTCTTCTTCTATTGTATTTCTTTCCCCTATTCCTGTCAGTTGTTCCCTTATGCTCTCCCTGAAACTGTGTACAACCTCTGGTTCTTTCAGTTTATCCAGGTCCCATCTCCTTAATTTCCCACATTTTTGCAGTTTCTTCAGTTTTAATCTACAGGTCATAACCAATAGATTGTGGTCAGAGTCCACATCTGCCCCTGGAAATGTCTTACAACTTAAAACCTGGTTCCTAAATCTCTGTCTTACCATTATATAATCTATCTGATACCTTTTAGTATCTCCAGGGTTCTTCCACGTATACAACCTTCTTTCATGATTCTTAAACCAAGTGTTACCTATGACTAAGTTGTGCTCTGTACAAAATTCTACTAGGCGGCTTCCTCTTTCATTTCTTAGCCCCAATCCATATTCACCTACTATGTTTCCTTCTCTCCCTTTTCCTACACTCGAATTCCAGTCACCCATTACTATTAAATTTTTGTCTCCCTTCACTATCTGAATAATTTCTTTTATTTCATCGTACATTTCTTCAATTTCTTCGTCATCTGCAGAGCTAGTTGGCATATAAACTTGTACTACTGTAGTAGGTGTGGGCTTCGTATCTATCTTGGCCACAATAATGCGTTCACTATGCTGTTTGTAGTAGCTTACCCGCATTCCTATTTTCCTATTCATTATTAAACCTACTCCTGCATTACCCCTATTTGATTTTGTGTTTATAACCCTGTAATCACCTGACCAGAAGTCTTGTTCCTCCTGCCACCGAACTTCACTAATTCCCACTATATCTAACTTTAACCTATCCATTTCCCTTTTCAAATTTTCTAACCTACCTGCCCGATTAAGGGATCTGACATTCCACGCTCCGATCCGTAGAACGCCAGTTTTCTTTCTCGTGATAACGACATCCTCCTGAGTAGTCCCCGCCCGGAGATCCGAATGGGGGACTATTTTACCTCCGGAATATTTTACCCAAGAGGATGCCATCATCATTTAATCATACAGTAAAGCTGCATGTCCTCGGGAAAAATTACGGCTGTAGTTTCCCCTTGCTTTCAGCCGTTCGCAGTACCAGCACAGCAACGCCGTTTTGGTTAATGTTGCAAGGCCAGATCAGTCAATCATCCAGACTGTTGCCCCTGCAACTACTGAAAAGGCTGCTGCCCCTCTTCAGGAACCACACGTTTGTCTGGCCTCTCAACAGATACCCCTCCGTTGTGGTTGCACCTACGGTACGGCCATCTGTATCGCTGAGGCACGCAAGCCTCCCCACCAACGGCAAGGTCCATGGTTCATGGGGGGGAAAACATTCATACGAACACCTAAATCGGACAAGGAGGCATATCACCCTCATCAGGCGTACTAATTAGGTGCGGCGATAAGAGATTCGTACTATATGACACACGCACTGTCACTAATGCCATAAATTACACACCTGACGTGTTTTCCGGTGAAGGATTCGGTCGACTTGGCGCCTTGTCATCAAAAGTTTGCGGTTCCTTTTCGCAAGCCACTTCTGTTCGGCTGCAAATAGAGTAATTGTGCAGAATCAACTTTCATTATAGTTCCCTTCCTTACACCTCGCTGTTGCAAACGGACGTTACACGGCGACACAGACGCAAATTTGAATACAGCGAACAGTCGAGGGAAAAGAGAGAGAGAACAAAAAAAAAAAAAAAAAAATGGACGAGAGAGCTTTGGACACGGTTCGCCCGCTTCGCAATCCGATTCTCTGATCACTTAACCACGCGGCCGTGGTTCTTTCGGATTGCTCTGTGTTGCACTTTTTGTGCTGGGGCCGTTCACTATTTCTGTTTTTTTTCGGGAGGGGGGTTTTCCCTTCTAGGTGGTACTTGCAACTGTACTGAAAAAACTTATACACCCGTTCTGGAGTCACAGCAAATCGCTACTAACCAACTAACCTTCGGCCCGGCGTCTACACTAGGAGAGGGGCCTAATGCCAACCAAAGCCAATCGCTCCTTCGCTCCGATTTCTGTACGCTCCTTGAGTGTTCGCATTGTTTTTTCCATTGCTGTCTTCACAATTTTTCTCTTGTACTAGGCTCTTCGTAACAGAATACGCGAAATGTCCCCAGTTAATTGTGCATCTGGGTACAAACTTCACAAGACACTTTTAAGTACCTTGTACTACTACTGGTCTCCCTTTCCTGTTCCACTCACAAATGGGAACAGCTGTTTGTTTACCCCCGTACAAACCCTAATTTGTTTTGTTGTTTTTAATTTTAATTTTTTATCTTGTCTTCGACGTTGGCGGCAGTAGAATCCTTCCGTAGTCAGCATCAAACGACAGTTCTCTAAATTGTCTCAATATTGTTTTGCGAAAAAAAAGTCGTGATCCATCCAGGTATTCCCATTTGTGTTCTCGAACCGTCTCCGTAATATTCGAATTGTTGATCAACCGAACTTACGGATAGCAAATGTAGCGGTGCGCTCCTGAATTACTTCGATATATCTTTCCTTAATCCGTTCTGGTGCGGATCCCAAACACGTCACCAGTAGCCTTCAGAAGAATGGGTTGCACTAGTGTTATGTACGCGGTTTTCTTTATAGACAAGCTACGCTCAGATATTTGATCGACGTGACTGTATCGAGCAGTACAACACCGTATTAATGCTGTATTTGATCATTATACGGCATTGCTTTTGCTACTCATCTGCATTAAATTACATTTTTCTACATTTAGAGTAAGCTGCCATTCATCGCTCCAAATAGAAATATATTTCATAGATTGTAATCTGTGGCTTTCCCCCGCATATTAATGGTATTCCCTTACGTCTTAATACGTTTCCTCTCACCTCATTCTTTTTTATAATTCGTACTTCAGATAACGTATTGCATTCGTTATGGAAACTTTCCAAAGTACTCGTTCTTTTACTCTCAAGTAATGTCTGATGACAGTTCCGGGAAAACAAGGCACATCTTTTTATGAACAATACACGTGGTAAGTCGAAATATCTTATGTTGGAAATGTCGAAAGAAACACACACTTTTTTAAAACAAATTCGACAAAATTTGTTTTGCGTCGTAGTGGACACCTTCCCAAATTCTTGTCCCCTTCAAGCTTGCTTTACAACTTTACAGTCGTCGTTCTTTTTTCTTTATAAAAGTCCAAAATGAAGAGTGTGGCCTATTTCTTTCACTGTGAAGAGATAGATAGAGCATTTCGTAGCGAGCGATACGCAGCGATCCATGTTCGTCTCCCGGTCCGACACACAGTTTTACCTTGTAATACGGTGGCCGAATCCCGGAAGGGGATATCCCGGTCAATAAATGCCATACGATCATTCCATTTTCATCTTGTTGCAAATATTCCAGAACCTGTCACATCGTGTTTCAAAGGCAATGCCCACTAATGGCTCTTTCTGTCCTATTTTTCAAGAAATTCCAAAATATGAAAGCAACACGACTAGAGGTGTGTGAGAGACAGCATGCAGTAGTCAAGCGCTGTGGAATGGTATCTAGCGGAGCCATATTTTTTCATGAAATCATTTTCCTACACGTTCCGTATCTGATGCCGAATGCACATTCGCTGGGAAACATCAAACACCAGCTTACGGCTTCAGAAATCGTTTCTGTGACTTAATTTAATGCGAGTTGCTGCGAAGTACCAGATCACGGATATCGCAATTTGCAAGGAAGTGGATTCTAACGTTTGTGATGCCCTGTACCAAGTACTGTGTTGCCATCTAGTGGCGGCTATGTTTGATGCTGATGGTAGAATCATAGACACCGGCCGTTGTTTCAGTCTTTACTGTGGCCAAAGTATAAACTATCCTAATAGGAAACTGTTATCAGGGCCGTGGCTCAAACGTATGCTGCGACACAAAATGAGAAATACTTTTGCGATTGCGTAGATGCTAGTCCGTTATATCAGATGAATGTAGCACATGTATAGAGGTCAGCGGATGTTCCTAATGACGGGAAGGACGACTCACGAGCACAGGAAACTGGTTGCCAGTCTGATTGCAGAGACCAGAAGATGGCCAGTGAGTCAGGTTCGCTGATTCATTTCCCTACACTGCGAGCCTCGCTTCACTGCTCTTCAGTCACGCCTGTGACGTTAGAGGACCTCCGTTGCTGTATTCAGCTCAGTGCCGAGGGACCAGCGAGTATCTAAAGTAGTATAATTAATTCACCTTCAGAACATACTACGTTTCTGAAATTCCCTGACACGTCCGCTGCTCGTGTCCTCTGTGATAGTAGCTAGATTGGACTGTGTAAAAATTGGGACTTTGTACGGGCTCTGATGACCGCGCAGTTGAGCACCCCACAAACGAATCATCTTCATCATTATCATCATCAAAACTGTGTACCGGATCGGGACTAGATTCCGGTTTCGAGACCCATTCTACTAATAGGTTTTAATTTGTCAGAATTTTTGATACCACACTTCGCTGCAGAGTTAAAATTTTTTCCGTATATTGTGCTTCCTTTCTGGCCAAATTCAAACGCTGGTTGTGTCTCTCTGGCGCTGTGTGTTTTCTCGGGTTGGTTTTGACGCCTGTTCTGGGCTTCCGCCTTTGATTGTTGTGTTCCTGGGACGGGTGAGGGCACGGCGCTAGATTCGCTATATGGAAGGCAGGTAATGGAATTTCTGAGAGAGTAGCAACGTTTATATTTCCTTTGGTATCCTTAATAATAATTCCAGGGTATTTGTCCAGTGTTTGGAATCCTTACCAAGTAGGCAAGACAGTAGACATTGAACAAGGCCAGAGACTCGCTATTTAGATCGTAATTGGTGGTTATAGCAGTTACGAAAGTTATAATAGAAACGCTCAGGGAACTTAAATGGTAATCCTTAGAAGAAAGGACACATGGTTCTTGCAAAGCACTGTTGGTTGAATTTAGAGGATTCATATTCGAAGAATACTATGCGACCATTAATGCTGACACCATATTATATTTGGTTTAGCTTTCATTGTAATAAATAAGAGAGATGAGAGCACATACAGCGCAGTACGCGTATGTAATATGAAATAAAACGGGTAATATTGGTACTATCTATCCTCTCCCTTGGACTACAGAGTGGAATATGTACGGAGGATGTCGTTAATCTTCCGTTACTTCAGTAAGTTTAGCAGTATTTTCCTCAATAATTTCCCAAAGTTTAAGTCCATAAGGTCAATTATGGGTCCTTAAATATAGCTGGGCGCCGTGCGTCTGAGGCGTCTTGTGACGGTCAGCGCGGCAACCCACACCCCCACTCAGTCCGCCGGAGGTTCGAGTCCTCCCTCGGGCACGGTTGTGTGTGTTGTCCAGAGCGTAAGTTACTTTAAGTAGTGCGTAAGCTTAGGGACCGATGACCTAAGCAGTTTGGTCCCATAGGATAGTACCACAAATTGAAAAATTGAATTGAATATAGCAAAAAAATTGTAACAATTGTAATTCATACTTCGTGAGACATCCCTTCTGCTTCGTAACAGCTTCGAAATTCTTTTGCACAATTTTACAGTATACTTGGACCCATTTAATTCCCATTCTCCCGTCATCTTCATTTTACTTGTTCTTTCTAGTTGCTTCCGGTTCTCCTGAACTTTCCGTTGAAAGGATTAAGGTCTGGCGACTGCGGTGGTGTCTTTGGGTCACTTGAAAGCAAGCCATGCTGGTACAAGGCATCATACTGTGTATTAGAAAATTTTGAATGTAGAACTGATATCAAACGTTTCGGCAGTCCAGTGCAACGTTTCAATATTGAGGTATCCCCACTTTAACTTCCTGTCAAGGAAAATGTCTCCCATACCAGATGACGAAGTTCAGCCCCACGTCAAAACACCGTCGTGTTTTACAATAGGTTGTACTCGAAATCGCTCAAGGCAAATTCAGGGATGGTTGCTTTGCAACGCCTCGGCCGATTTCGTTCCCCGTCCATGGAACAATCCGAGCTCGTGCTCCGTCCTTAATGACCCAGATGTCGATGGGACGTTAGACCCTAAAATTCTTCCTTTCTTCCATCTTTCTGACCCTTTGTTAACGTGATCCCTTGCGAACTGGAGCGTTGTGCCTCGCTTTATTTTGTTCATGTATTGCTATTTCCTATCCTGCTGATAACATTCAGGACAGTCAATTCACATCCTTACCATATTGTTGCAGTAGCTACATTAAAATTTTAGGTGCTCTTAATCGAAGATAATGCTTAACCTTTAGTGTGGTTAAATCGACTTAATCATTTATTTTCCTTGGCTGCCCATTTTGAGGGACAAATTCTACACGATCCTCGTCATCCAGTTGTCTTGAAATATCTTAAGCCGTATTTAATGGTATACTCAAGCGCTTACTACAACCCCTCGCGTGGTGATACACGGCAAGTTGTAGCCATTCCGGAGTGGTCGTGTGGTTCTAGGCGCTACAGTCTGGAGCCGAACGACCGCTACGGTCGCAGGTACGAATCCTGCCTGGGGCATGGATGTGTGTGATGTCCTTAGGTTAGTTAGGTTTAATTAGTTCTAAGTTCTAGGCGACTGATGACCTCAGAAGTTAAGTCGCATAGTGCTACCCTTTGTAGCCATTCGAACGTCGTGCCAGTCCACATATTTCCTGTTGGCATTTGTGTTAGCGACGTTTGTTTAGTGATTTTGCTAATATCTCCCGAGAATGAACGACTGGCGGTGTAGAAGATTCAGTCTCCAGTGTTGGTAGTGGACTCTGCAGTGGTGGATGAATCTAAATCAGTGCCATCCAGTTGTGCTGGCGAAGTCAGAACAGTCATCAAACGAACGTAGCCCGACAAGTCAAGAGACAAAAATAAACAGGAAATACGTCAAAAGTGGCCACTAACGTCTCAAAAATTTCGTGTTAGTTCCCTTGGGTTTCATTTCATAGAGATCTCGACTGGGGTTTTGGTGGTTTCCCCCAGTTGTAAGGTGAATATCGGGATGAAGAATTTCACCACATAGATTTAGCAAAATCTGACTATAAAATGGCATGAGCCAGCACAATATTAACAACCAAGTATGCAGGACTCCCCCATGAAATAAATAAATGGTGCCCTAACAGCATAAATCAACCCCAGGCTGAGAAGGACTTGGGTCCTGAACAGCCGCCACTATCCGCGAGGGTATGGCATCATTAAAAATTTCGAGCCCGGCGGGACGCAATAATAAGAAAAGAGCGGAGAGGGAGGAACAGGTATTATACTACAAACAATTTGTGAATATTAAAGAATAATCCCTTTTCGATCGTACCACATTAGCTATTTTCAGAGGAAAATTAATATTATCGTTTTACAGCTATTCTGCGATGCTTTTCTTCTTCCTCTTGTTTCGTTTGGGCCTACTTTGGACCACGCCTGTTCAACTGTTGGGCATTGATATTAACCCAGTACTGTCGCATCCTCTGCCGATTTTACTCCTTCTTTTCTTCTGCCCAGGGGGTACCTTTCCTTCGCGGCCTTTCCTGAAATCCTCGGTCTTCTTTCAGGGTACGTCTCACAGACTGTCTTTTCTGGAGATCAGTTATTCCCATTTGTTTAATGTCCTTTTCAGTTTCTGTCAGCCAAGTAGTGCAAATCTTCTTGTTTTGCCAGAAGGTGAATAGACGGTTGGTCAATCGGTTTGGAGACTATCTTGCAGCATGGCTGTAAAAAGCTACCCTTCTTTTTCTTGCACAGTCAGAGAGCATCTCAATATGTTCGTAGAGCTCCGAGTTATGTCGCCTTCTCAATTCCCCATCTTCTTCTGCCGGGCCTAGGATCTTCCTGAGGATTCTCCTCTCTCTGGCTTCCAAATTCTCCATCAGACCTCTCCGGTTCATAGAAAGACATTCCATGGCATACAGGGCTTCTGGTTGCATGAGTGAAGTGCAGTGGTTAAGTTTCAGGTTGCGTGACAGGCATTTTCTGTTGTTTGTGTTCATAGTCTGACGATAGCCTACATCCAGCTTCTTCACTCTCATCGTTTTTTCTGATAATTTGAGTTCAATCCATTCGCCGAGATACTTAAACTTCTCAGTCCTTTTGACGTTTCCCTGGTGTAGTAAAATCTCTCTGTTAGCTTTTTTGATGTTGGTGAAGAACTTTTTTTTTTCAGCGACACTTTGGCTGCCTGTTTTCTGAGGCAGTTTACCTGCATTGTTGCAATTTCAAGAGAAAATTAGTGCCATGTCGTCTGCAAGAACCAGGCAATCTACAATCTGGCCTTCCTTCATATGACCCAGGTAGACACCACTCATTCTCTCACAGACTTTTCAAGGACACAGTTTTTATTTCGAAGCTACAGCGATACGTTTGTTATTTAACAGCTATGTCTCTACCGATCCAGAGCAGTTTCGAATACATTTAATAGTTTATAAGTCAGGTGAGATCAAAGTTTATTAAAATTAGTACCTAGCCGAGTGGGAATGACAGCCGCAGTACGTGACTCGTAGATAGGTGCAGAGAAGCAAAGCGCCTCAGCAGCGGCAGCAGGCTGCAGAGGCGGCGGCGGCGGCGGCGACTGCCCTGAGCGGAGCGTAGCGCTGCACGGATAGCCGCTGGCTGGGGCCGCATTCCTGTGGCAGTGACTCACACACCTGTTGCCTGCCCGTGTCTCCTGCGCTCACCGCGCCACGCGGCCCGCCACGCTTTAGCGCGCTGCCCGCTGAAAGCGCTGTCCCCCGCCCCAGGACCTGCAGCTGTAGCTCTGACTCACCGGCCGTAGCGATACCCGAAGTGGCCGTCACAAAACTAGGCAGCTCGCGGTCATCTCTACGGCCTGTTAGCTATAATTTTAGATCTAGTTTTAGTTTAGAATATGATTTAGTGTTTTACCAAAGATAAAGCAGTCCAGAATAAGATTTTCACTCTGCAGCGGAGTGTGCGCTGATATGAAACGTCCTGGCAGATTAAAACTGTGTACCGGACCGAGACTCGAACTCGGGACCTTTGCCTGTCGCGGGCAAGTTCTCTACCAACTGAGCTACCCAAGCACGACTCACACCCCGTCCTTGCAGCTTTACTTCTGCCAGTACCTGCGAACCAGGAGAGCTTCTGTAAAGTTTGGGAGGTAGGAGACGAGGTACTGGCAGAAGTAAAGCTGTGAGGAAGGGGCGTGAGTCGTGCTTGGGTAGCTCAGTTGGTAAAGCACTTGCCCGCGAAAGGCAAAGGTCCCGAGTTCGAGTCTCGGCCCGGCACACAGTTTCAATCCGCCAGGAAGTTTCATAAATCAGTCCAGTCATATATATGCAAACTTATGGAAAATACTGCTCACTTTTGAAGTCCAACATATCGGCAGAGCTGAAGAAAACAGTCTTTGACCAGTAATAACTGACGATTGTGAGACACGGACATTAAATAAGTTCATTGTCAGAAAATTAATAGTAACCCAAAGAGCAATTGAAAGATTGGTATTGGGCTATACAAACAAACACAGAAATGTAGCAGTTGATATCAGACAAATAACAAAGTTCAGTAACATAATGGAAAGAGTGAATATCTTGAAATGGCAGTGAGCTGGTCCTGTCGATAGAAGAAAACATGAGAGGTGGTCAAAACAAGTAACTTTTGGAGCCTAGTTAACTAATAAAAACCAGAGGAAGGCCAACGGGCAGATGCCACAGTGGCATAAAGAAGACAGCGGGACTGCCATAGGTTGAAAAGTGTCGTGACAAAACATAAAAACACCTACAGCTGTTCTTATGATTTTATTTTATTTTGTCGCTACCAGTTTCGACGCTTCATTGCGTTATCTTCAGGCTGTTTTGATGCGGTACAGGTTGATACGATCCCCATCCATAACCCATCAGTTGCCAGCATTATTTGATTCGCAGATAATGTGTCAACACTCCAACCATCGACTCTCAAGTTTGAGTTGATGGGGATTGTATCAGCCTGTACCGAGTCAAAACAGGCTGAAGATGACGCAATGAAGAGTCGAAACTGGTAGCGACAAAATAAAATAAACTCATAAGGACGGCTGTAGGTGTTTTTATTTTTTGTCACGATAGTAAACGGCCGTCGTCCCAGAGACGTCCTGCTAAAAGGGTGGACATACAAAAGTTTGAAACTTTTTCCTCTGTGTGGCGAAAAATGCCCCACTGATCAATTTGCATTCTTTTGGACTTCAAACGAGAAGGTTGTTAAGAGAAATGTAAAATTAATTTTAATAACATTTGTGAGGTCATTATTCTATCGTATCAACTACGGACGCAATTATTCCCGAGAGACACGTGCGCGGCAGTGCGCGAGTACTCGGATGCCAGCTCCGGGATTTTTATTCTGACGGCTCGCTTTAATAGGGCCAGTAATACTCCCTACCTCCAGAAAAATATTTTCATCTGTTGCACACACTTCTACACTTTGCCGGCCGCGGTGGTCTCGCGGTTCTAGGCGCGCAGTCCGGAACCGTGAGACTGCTGCGGTCGCTGGTTCGAATCCTGCCTCGGGCATGGATGTGTGTGATGTCCTTAGGTTAGTTAGGTTTAATTAGTTCTAAGTTCTAGGGGACTGATGACCACAGCAGTTTAGTCCCATAGTGCTCAGAGCCATTTGAACCATTTTTTCTACACTTCACCTATCGCCCGAAACGCTGATATACGCTATTAAAAAATAACTGTAGGCACTTCCAGGCCAGTATTTCCGTTAAAGTCGAGCAAAATGCATTTGTTGGTATGGTTTTTTAAACGCAAATTTTGTCGAAGTATATTACAAGAATACTGCCCTTTGCTCGCAATAATTTTATTGTACACAAAACTCTGCTCCTAAATGCTGTAATGTCTTTGTATTCCATCAGAAGTTTTCGACATTCGTTAGACTTCCTGAACTGAAAAGGAAATGAGCGGAGAGCACAAAGGAGGTGGTCTCTGAGCCAGAATAAGCAGTTTTTTGACGGAGACGACTCTGTATTTTTCTAGCCATTGCATACTCTCCTCTGACGTAGTGACTAAGCAAAGTTTTACGCACTAAGATTTTATTAAATTCTTCAAACTCCGTAGAGTTACATTTCCGTTTATATCCCTTTCTCGGAGAATCAAAACATGTGTTCACATCTGGAGAGTCTGCCGATGGTACTGCATTCATAATAGGGCATACTGTCGATTCGGAAGTACTAGAAAAGTTTTGCAGTTAGTTTACGAGTTTTGCCAAAATGCATTTTATCTCTGGCGTCTTCATTGGTGGCTGCATCACCAAAAACAAAACAAAAAATCCCTCTTTACACATACTACAATCAGAGGTCACTGCACCTTTCCACGGGAGACTGAGACCACACATGAATACACGATATCGTACCGGAGCATTGAAAGTACACGTGGCGCTGACCTTCGTCGCTGTTCCATTGCGTGCATGGCGTCAAAGCTGTGAAGCGGACAAATCGCTACGTTTCGCGCGTGGCGTCACGCAGCGGCTATGACCTGAATATACCTATTTTGGTAACGGTCGCTGTCCAACATAGATTACAAAAGCCTTGTCAAGGCACTGTGACACTATTCCGTCTACGGCTGCTGGAGCCAACGAGGGGGATTTGTCTCCGCAATGCCATAATAGAAATTAGTTCCTGACATCTCGCATTGTAAAGGGCTTTCAGTTAAAGAGGTGATGGATAACGCTTAGTTCAGTTTGGCGTCGTCCTTTACTCAGAAACATCTCCTGCAAAATAACGCGGCACTGGCATTGTGAAGTCCAGGCAATTCTGTCTCGTTGTTCCGAAGGGGAGACCCGCCTCAGTTTGCGATCCTCTGTTGACCTACAAACTTCCAGTTTTCTCATTGCTATATCCTTCCTACATAGCACTGCATCATAGGTGCAGGGGGAGTCCTTCATAATCACGCATGTGACAGATGCAGTATAATTGCTCCATCCTACGTATATAGAAGGGAGAACCGATAGAGGTACTTAAGGTACCTTCTGCCACACAGTCAGGTGACTTGCGGAGTAAGCATGTAGATGTCCACCACCCTACAATTTTGTACCCCTCTTCTGATTTATGAGATTTACTTCTGGCAGCGTGTGGTCAATCTTGTTTTGCTTTGGTGATTCCTTGTTTATGTAACTCTAGTGAGAAATGAAATGAAATGATCGTATGGCATTGTTGGCCGGAAGACCCCATGCGAGGAACTTCGACCGCCGTATTGCAAGTCTTTTTTAGCTGACACCACTTCGGCGACTTGCGAGTCAATGATGATTAAATCATGATGGACACACAATACCCAGTCATCACGAGGCAGAGAAAATCCCTGACCCCGCCGGGAATCGAACCCGGGACCCCGTGCGCATGAAGTGAGAACGCTACCGCAAGACCACGAGCTGTGGACTCTAGTTAGAAACTACTGACTTTTTAGCGTCTATGTTTGTGTTCTCGATATTTGTCGAATTATTGGTCATACTAACATCACCTGTTAACACCGGCGGCTGTAGGCACAATCATTGTGTCTTCCAAGCGACGCGAGATTATACTTCTGTGGATAGCCATCAGCTGTCGATCTGCACCTCACTTACAGCATAGTGGATGTACACAACGGAGTCCCGCACCCCACACCATCACTATACATTCGACCACTCTCTTTCCACGCATTTTGCACAGATACTGACCTAGTTATCTGGTGCACATTCTACTTCCGGTGAAGCCCATGACTGTCTTGTTGGCTGAGGTAAGGGAAAACAGAACGTCAATGCTTCGAATCTGAAGAGCTTCCATCGATATTGATTCGTTCGTAGCCTCTCTCATCCATCTCTCTACTCCATCGTTAGCATACTAGACTCGCATTCGGGAGGACGACGGTTCTATCCCGTGTCCGGCCATCCTGATTTAGGTTTTCCGTGATTCCCCTAAATCACTCCAGCAAATGCCGGGATGATTCCTTTGCAAGGGGACGGCCGACTTCCGTCCCCGTCCTTCCCTAATCCGATGAGACCGATGACCTCGCTGTTTGGTCTCTTCCCCCAAACAATCCAATCCAAATCCACTCCATCCCCGATCCCCTTTACCGTGCCCCCCCCCCCCCCTGTCCCGCCTTCTCTATCCACCCCCTCACACACACACACACACACACACACACACACACACACACACACACACAGTGAGAGACAGTATAACAAATGTTTTTATTAAAATTGTCTCGATCGCAAAAAATTAGCAACAACGTTGACCGGTCTCACCTGCTGAGTAGTTATCGGATTTGCTATGCGCAATGTCTCGTTTCATAAGACAGTGCATACTTCTCGCGTACGGTCATTTACGCTGAACTGCAGCGCCTGCGATGGCGCGGTGACGTCATCAGCTGCTCCTGGTGCTGACTGCACACGTCTGCACAGCATATCGACGGCAGAGAGAGGGAACCGCTTACACCTTATCAAGTTGGTCAGGAATATTTGCACAGTTACAGAAAGACAAAACTAGAGCAGTGAAGTGTGTTCTTCCAGATATGCTTGTAGTTAGGGCCTTACAGAAAACATTTCCTTTGTAGAAGTTCAAGAAGATGACTAACCATGCCAGTCGGAAACAGTCGTGTTAGATTTGATTATTCTTTAGTTTCTCCGTAGAACTGCTACATATTTACCTTTGAAAAGCTCATAAATTGTGTTTTGATTTAGTAGTATTTATTTGTTACAAGCTGGTATCCAGTTTAGTATGCTATAAGAAGGTAACAATTGAGTAGCGGTTTAGCCTGAAGTTTATCAAAGCCCGTCAATGGAGGACTGAATTTTTGGTGTCAAAGTCGCACTTATTTTTCGACATTGTCTTGTTTTATATCGCTGTATTTTGTCCAACTTTTTTTGCAGTTAATAGATTATATCCCTGAAATACAATGCTGGAAGATGTACCATATACCCATCTAAAGTTTCCGTTATATCCTCACTCAAAACGTTTTCAACCACACACAACAATAAGTGGAAGTTCTGTATGGTTGCAGATGACAAACTTTAAAACAAAACAACTGCATTAAATTAGATAAATTTCAGGAAACCAACAGCATGTGGTAGCAACGTATATAAACAAAATTTTGTCTGTATTTCAGATACGTCAATACCCTCTTGAAAGCTGAAATTTGTTGTATACAAGTAGTAAACAGCATTTTTTCTGTTTTGTTGAAGATAACAAGGAACCCACTGATGACACTGAAACTTCAGCGAAACATATCTGGGGAATAAAAAGAAAAAAGTGTTTCTTGCTTTATGCGGACCCTATCCAGAAATAAATCTATTTCTAAGGAACGTCAAGAGAAACCTTTTTCTTGTTTAAAACGTCCACACATTCATTTTCTTACTTGGTTCATTATCTTACTTAGTTATGATCTGCATTCAAGGCACCCATCTCGCACATAGCTTTCTCATAGTGTATTACTTTTTCCTGGTACGTCTTGTGTGTCATCCGTTTCATACACCTTTAATCAGGAATCATCCAACTGTGTACTTGCTTAAATTATTTAATATTGCAACATAGTTCGAGGTCATATTGTCAGGCAAAAATGTATCAATGCAAAAGCATGTAAAATGAAACTACATAATTTCAATGTAGCAGTCTTCCTTTTTGCCTTTGCTGTGGCAGAGTGATGTTGACTATAATAAACGACGTGTTGTAAGCGGTCTTCACAACTTTGAAACAGCGGAGAGATGAATTCGAGATAGCCACAGCGAAGGTACAGCACAAGGATACTTGTTTCTGGTGATCAGAGTGGGCGTTTATTTACATTAATGTGTTAGAAACAGACCAGCAGACGAAGTAAACGCTCTGACAGGTTTATGCTTCTCTTTTTGAACTGGCAGTTCGCTTCACAGACCAAGGCGGACAATAACTAAATCAAGATACGTGTTCGTTCCTGCAAAATGTGCTTGTATTGCCGTATTCTTCGTGATTATAAGGTCTTACCTTGAAACGTTTTGTAGTTCTCAATTACACAAGTAAGTTAACAAAGAACTGTGAGGATAAAATAATACCCAATATGACTTTAAAGTAAGATATTCCATGCTTTTTCAAATTTTTGCTCTTTTGTTGAATCATCAAAAGAAGTACACCAAGTTTGAATTCAGCCATAAAATTTCTTAACTTTTGAAAATGAAGGACCTGGCTCCTTTAAACCTCCTTGCATTCTGGAAGAGCGGCGTTCTGGAAGAGCGATGATCAAATCTTCGTCTGTCATCTTACTTACCTCTTTAAGATGATTACCAAATTGGTACATTTAGTTTCCTTTCTTATACGCAATCCCTTCACTTGAAGTTGACACTGGTTCGAAATGGGGAGACGAATGGCAAGGTAAGTAAGGATCATCACACCAATCACCAAAATATGTGACAGGCTTCGCTGTGAAGTTCAACAAGGGAAGGTGTTGCATCATGCTGTATCAGAATTGGACGTACCAAAATATGTCGTTAATTCCCGCAGTGCGTCTGTGGAGAAACATAAATTGTTCGCCACGTCCGTGAAAGACTGCACAGCTGCACAAAAGCTGGGACGTCAAATGGACCTAGGAAACTAGCTATAAGATATTAAAGACAGCACAGGTACACAAAACCTAGGACGTTAAATGGACACCACTTATAAGATATTCAAGCGTATGATGAAACACCTATAAGCTGTCAGCAACATTTATCACGAAGGAGTGGATATTACAAGATTTAAAGGCTACATCTACACAGTTTTTACTTCGACATCGACCAGTCACTTCTTCGCACCTGAACACGCAGTGGACGCCAAAAATCTGTATCACTGAACATGTTGTTGTTGTTGTTGTTGTCTTCAGTCCTGAGACTGGTTTGATGCAGCTCTCCATGCTACTCTATCCTGTGCAAGCTGCTTCATCTCCCAGTACCTACTGCAACCTACATCCTTCTGAATCTGCTTAGTGTACTCATCTCTCGGTCTCCCTCTACGATTTTTTCCCTCCACGCTGCCCTCCAATGCTAAATTTGTGATCCCTTGATGCCTCAAAACATGTCCTACCAACCGATCCCTTCTTCTAGTCAAGTTGTGCCACAAACTTCTCTTCTCCCCAATCCTATTCAATACTTCCTCATTAGTTATGTGATTTACCCATTTAATCTTCAGCATTCTTCTGTAGCACCACATTTCGAAAGCTTCTATTCTCTTCTTGTCCAAACTATTTATCGTCCATGTTTCACTTCCATACATGGCTACACTCCAAACAAATACTTTCAGAAACGACTTCCTGATACATAAATCTATATTCGATGTTAACAAATTTCTCTTCTTCAGAAACGCTTTCCTTGCCATTGCCAGTCTACATTTTATATCCTCTCTACTTCGACCATCATCAGTTATTTTACTTCCTAAATAGCAAAACTCCTTTACTACTTTAAGTGTCTCATTTCCTAATCTAATTCCCTCAGCATCACCCGATTTAATTTGACTACATTCCATTATCCTCGTTTTGCTTTTGTTAATGTTCATCTTATATCCTCCTTTCAAGACACTGTCCATTCCGTTCAACTGCTCTTCCAAGTCCTTTGCCGTCTCTGACAGAATTACAATGTCATCGGCGAACCTCAAAGTTTTTACTTCGTCTCCATGAATTTTAATACCTACTCCAAATTTTTCTTTTGTTTCCTTTACTGCTTGCTCAATATACAGATTGAATAACATCGGGGAGAGGCTACAACCCTGTCTCACTCCTTTCCCAACCACTGCTTCCCTTTCATGCCCCTCGACTCTTATGACTGCCATCTGGTTTCTATACAAATTGTAAATAGCCTTTCGCTCCCTGTATTTTACCCCTGCCACCTTTAGAATTTGAAATAGAGTATTCCAGTCAACATTGTCAAAAGCTTTCTCTAAGTCTACAAATGCTAGAAACGTTGGTTTGCCTTTTCTTAATCTTTCTTCTAAGATAAGTCGTAAGGTCAGTATTGCCTCACGTGTTCCAACATTTCGACGGAATCCAAACTGATCCTCCCCGAGGTCCGCATCTACCAGGTTTTCCATTCGTCTGTAAAGAATTCGCGTTAGTATTTTGTATTTTTCAGCCGTGGCTTAACATATAACATATATTATAGCGAGTCGGCGTTAAGAAGGACCCCCCTCCCCCCGGCAACACTAATGCGTCGCCATACAATTACAAAATCACGTTGCGTGGTTGCTTGAGATAGGTGTTCGTTGCTGCCCCGTCCAGACCAATACAACTGTCAAGTCTTCTTACGGCGACGGAACTACAGATTGCCATTTTAATTATTTCGCAGTGATCTTAGTTTTATTGTTTACTTTAAATTTATTTGGCTCTACCCTTTTATGTGCTTAGTACAAAACGTATTCTATTTTTATTACTATTAAACAGAGGGGGGGGGGGAGGTACCTAATAATTTTCTTTTATATGGAAGTGAATGCCAAATAAAGAATTCTACGACGGCATGCTTTTTTAGTTGATGAGATTGAACGAAACAATCGAGCGAATGGAAGGATAGGAGATTAGGGTCTAACGTCCCGTCGAAGACGATGACATTATTATAAACGAAGGATGTAGGGGAAGGAAGTTAGCTGTCTCCTGTTCAAGGAAACAACCGCGGCATTCACCTTCATCGGTTTAGGGCAACCACGGGGAACCAAAATCAGAGTGGCGATTTGTACCACCGTCCTCCGGAATCGTTCCGTCATCGAAGCACTCTTTGAGACTACTTTAAAAAACCGTGTAAACGAAACTATCCCGCAACTCAAATTGGCGTATTAGTTACTTTATACCGCAAAATGGAGCAACGTGACGAAAATCAAATTCATTCATATTGACTGTAAGTGTTTTGTGTTGAACTAAGAGGATTTCTCTTTGCCCTATTAACATTCCAGTCCCATCTAATATGCCGAAAATAAAAATTTATACGTCACTTCACTAAGCTGTTGGTTTATTACATACATCATACCACCTTAGCAGCGCATGTCAGCGATGGTAACTGCGACTTATTACAACGTATTATTGCGAATCTATTTTGATACTTAATTTAGAAAGCAGAATGTGTTGCCTCTTGTTTATTTGTAGACAGTTCGGCATTTATATCGTTATCTTAAGTGCATATCTAATGTGCAAGGGCACTCTGTTCGTACCAAATCGCTCTTGATCCCTGCCACTTATCACGCAAATGTATTCATTAGCTATTAGACAGACGTAGCCCCTCACGACGATGATGGAGGGAGTCGTCGAAAGCGTGGGATTTTACCCGATGAACCGAGAACTTTTTATCCGAAAGACTCCGTCGTGAAAGATTTCGTAGCCAAACGTGATCATATCTTTCCATTATTACTAGACTCGTCACAATTAACTTTACTACTCAACAATGAAATCGGGAATTTGCCGCATTACGAGTTGTTTAGTTTTTCTTCTTTCGCCTCTAGAAACGCGTTTTTTGTTACATTATTGTAGTAATATTGTATAACATTTGTCTCGTTGTGCAGTTCTATATGTAACTTCACTTTAACCCTAGGTCACATATTTTCATCTATTTGTCAGTCGTTTACAATTTTCAAATATGATCGAAGCAGACTAAATCAATTAAAATTTGTGCCGCGGCCGGGACTCGAACCCGGGTCTTCTTGCTTACTAGGCAGATATGCTACCACTACACCACCGAGGCACTATAATAACGAGACGGGAGTCTCAAAGGACACATTTAATTATAAGATCTGAGTTTACAATTTTGTTCGTCTGTTTACAGCTTTTTTTGTACATGAATTGAAATTTTTTTCGTTACGTTCTTACTTTGCGCATTTACGAAAAATAATCTGAAAATAAAGCAAGAACCTTGTACTAGCATCCATAAAACGGTACCTCATGCCGCAGAATTCTCGTGCTAAAGACAGAACTACAGCACACCTACAAGAACATCACGGTGCCATGGGTAAAGGGGCGATGAAATTGCCTACGAGGTAACTAAGGGTGCCATCCACTATGGGACAAAGACGTGCGGAACATGTTCCTTACACATATGCTACATCTTGTGCGGCGGTAGCTCAGTCCTTGTGGAATAATAAGCGGCGCCTATCGTAGCAGCATAGGAGCAGACAATCTTCCACATAATTTTCGTCTGCCACTGAGATACCACGTGACAACCGATTTTTTAGTGTTTAGTGCCTTTTGGACAACAACTTCCCAGCAGAATAAAGGTACAACTTCCAACGAATGATGTGTGAGTTCAGGACAATAAATATGTGAACATGGCGAGAAATACATGCTTGAACGTAAATGCAGATGGTAGTAAAGTCTGCTGGTTGTGGTGCTGCATTTGACCACAGATTGCTCAAGTAGCCAATACACTGGAAATGTCAGTTGTGGTCAGGAAAACGTACTGTGTAGTTGCGAGTTATGTCACGACTAAGTGAATTCGAACGTGGGCAAATTATTAGTATTGATATGGTGGGTGCTTCCGTAGCCAAGGTAGGCGAAATGTTTGGCGCTTCAAGAGGCACCATACCGCATACAGGGAAAGCAGGAAAACGGCTTTGTCCGCTATGTCACAATGTGGACGAATGTGTGTGTTGAGTAATCGTGACAGATGTATATTGAAGAGGGTTGTGACGAAAAATAAGATGACAGCAGCAGCAAAAGTTACTGAATGTCGTACTCGAGTACACTGCCAGCACCAGAACAACACAAAGGGAGCTCCATAAGCAGGGAATTGTAGGGCTAGCAGCGATCCAAAAATTACTCATCAGTGATGCAAATGCCTTAACAGAAAAACATGGTTACGAAGCCATGAAGATTGCGCTTTAGAGCAATGGAAGAAAGTAATTTGATCGGATGAGCCCTGTTTCACAATGTTTCTATATTCTGGACGAGTTCCCGCTCCATGAGTGACACGGCTAGATTTCGGTGATGATTTGGGCAGCCATAACGCGGTATTACATGGGCAACATTGCTACTGTGGGAACTCGCATTACTGCAAGCACTAAGTAACTATTTTGTCTGATCAGGTCCGTCCCTTGGTACAATGTTCGTCGCATGTCCCCTGGCCACCAGTGTCATTAGGTCTGAATATTATTGAGCCTTTGTGGTCTACTTTCCGTAATATATGTAGTGAATAATCGTTACCAGAATTTACGAGTATTTTGCAAGAAGAATGATACCGGGTTCCCTTGAAAACGGTACGGGACCTGTATTTATCTCTTCTTACATGGCGATGTGTTGTTGTTCTTGGTGTTTCCTTATTTTTGTACAGCCCCTATATATAACTTTTAGCGATTGAACGTTTGATTTCATGAACTTGTTTACAACATAACGTAAATTATGTCATTTGCGCGTCCGCCTGTGTGTGTGTGTGTGTGTGTGTGTGTGTGTGTGTGTGTGTGTGTGTGTGTCTTTTTTATTTATTGTTCCTCACCATAAATTTGTAGCATGTGACGTATCGGGCGCTGACTGAGTGTATGATGTTCGATGAGAATTTAAAAAAAAAATCACTATCGTCATGGTGGTCGGATTGAACTTTGTGCGCGGCTCGCCTTTTGCATCGTTGGTGCAGCGTATAGCTCGCGTCCTTGACGCCTCCCTGCTCCTGAAACATATATACGACCCAGTCGTGCGTTTCAGAGCCGTCAATTAATTTTAATTGCGCCACCGGCAGAGCTCGCTGAATGGAGCATCTGGCTGCAGCGTGAATAATTAAGGCCAATTGTGGCGGCTGGGCGCATCTCGTGGGAGCGGACGCAGCTACCCTGCTGGGCTCGTGCATTAATAGGCCGTGCTATTTGTCTAGCTTCTGCAGTCGGCCCCCAGCGCGAGACAAACGGGACTTCTCGGAGTCCCCTCCCTCTCATTTTCTCCGTGTGTGTCCTCCGTATCTGAATTCGGGCCGTTCTTTTAATTCCGAAAGCCCCTTTTGTTTCCGAATCTGCGCGGCAGATTTTTTAATTATGGGACCGTGCGGTTTCGAGAGTTTTTAGAATGCAGTGAGACGATTACGTAGCTGGGGGGAAATGAGGCAGGCGGCGCAGTCTTGGATACTTCGCGTGTTAATTAATTTTCACGGTGCCTCTTGTTTCGCCAAGTGAAGACTGTGAGGTGCCCGCATATTGCTAATACCTCTTGTGGATTGGTGAGGACACTAGCGTGGAAGCTGTGCTGATAAGAGGCGTTGGCGTCATGTTGCCTGTGAACAGTACGATAATGTAGATTGATGCCAAAAGGTACGCATTTATAGCCTGTTGTGCAGGCGACAGGAATCAAACCGAAAGTTGTGGCCAAAATTATTTTCGAGTGCATTTCCAACACTAATAAATAGGCAGCAGAGTAAGATTTTACACATTGTGATGATACCTAACGATATCAGTAACTCCTGTCACATTGCAGAATGGCCGACATCAATGTTTTGTTTCGATAGCGTGCTGCTACTGAATTCGTTGTTAAACAAAAAGATTAGTATACGCTAGCTAAGGGTTTTACATAGTAACATATTTTTTGTTAATGATTAAATTATTGAAGAAATCCTGGGATGGTACAATAACATTTGCCCTTCATAGTTATGCGGAATTAGACAATTAAAAAAACATTGTTCTTATTTTAAATCATTTGTTTAAAAAACAATACATAAACGCCGATTTTTACCTTGGGTCAAATATGGCATACCTTTCAGGAAGGAAAAGGTATCTAAAAACAAGCGTGAAGTGCAAGTTTGTTTGCATTAATCGCAAATATAAACTCCATTCTCCGACCTCTGTTGTTTGCTTTCTTTTCAATTGTGAGTGGTGGGAAAATGTCAAAAGGGCAAACAGGATTCCAAGTTTCCGGTTGTGCATATGATGAGAAAGGAATGGGCAGAGGAAATTCAGAAAACGTTACTGACCGAGGAGATGATGATGCTTGGTTTGTTGGGCGCTCAGCTGCGCGGTCAGCAGCGCCCGTGCGAAGTCCTAATTTTGACACAGTCCAATCTAGACACAGTCACGGATGATGATGATGATGAAATGATGAGGACAACACAAACACGCAGTCCCCGGGCAGAGAAAATCCCCAACCCGGCCGGGAATCGAACCCGGGACCTTGTGATCCAGAGGCAGCAATGCTAGACTGAGGAGAGGATAACTATCAAATTAACCGTTGAAGGTTCTGTGTTATCTGTTCGCGACGATCCTGGCTTAGGGTCGATCGATAGCGATATGAATTGCGATTCAGAAAAAATGTGCCCAACTCCTACCAGCTGCGTTAGTGGTTAAAGGTGCTTTAATGTCATTTAATGTCACAAACGCCAGTCGTTTCAAATCGGAGAAAGCATTGCCAAAAAACCTTTCTTCCATAGTCAACCAGTGGGAAACAAACTCTTCTTTCAGACATAGTCCTAAAACAGAAAGTCTACCTAGCTTAACATTGGCGGCACCAGTTGGAGTTAGATCTGTTTTCTTATTTAAAGTGTGCAGGACAGAGCGAGATACAGCATATACTTTTGCAGCCTTTAGAGTTCCCATTTTCTTCGTCCTCACAAAAGTGATGGCTTCAGCCATCTTCAAAGGGTCCCGCATCTTCCTTTTGCCCTTAAGTATTTAGACTTCTGACGTGGCATCCTGCAAAACAAATCTTGAATAGATTTCAACTAAAATTATAGGAAAATAAATTGGTCCAAACAAGGGCTAGCCCATGCATAATTAGACCCTTGACGGCAGCCCATATTTGGACTACACTATGGTTCCTGCAGAATTCATTACGAAATACAGACAGAGCCATGAAAACTGGGAAACAGATACTTTAACATGGCAGTAATACAATTCTTCGAACGAATTGCATGCAGACCTAAGTCGAATTCCAAAGAAAATAGCTAAGTAAATACTTGCTCGATAGAGTGCAGTCCACAGAATCAGGATTTCACGCGCAAAACCTCACTGCAGCCAAACAATATGCGTTCGCGCTGCCAAGTTTCTAGTTGTCCTCCGAGGTAGAGGTGGACAGACTTAACGGCCAGGTGGCAGCACTTCCTGCGCCCCCAGGCCTCCTAGCCCATATTTAGACCACTGATCATACTTGGAGCTTCTCCTCTACTGAAATTCAACCACTATAGTGAGATACAAAGCATCGAAGATAGGCATCGTAGTGATCGCCTACTGCCAATAATACCAGCTCATGACCGCTGCCTAAAAATTACGATAAGGCTTTTCTTTTTTCATTTCTGGTGCCACAGCCACAAAATTGTTGAAGGACAATTCCATTTTCCACACTCGCTGTTGTAAAAGAAATGTTATTTACACCATGATAGGCGATTACGGCTGTTAGCATTCTTAAGTCTCGAATCAACCCGGGTCCGACGATGATCTGTGCGATATATTATGAGTTTTTATGTTTGTGCGTATGCCCCTACGACCTCGGTAAACATAAAACGTTTTTCCCGCTAGTGTTTACTACGACGGCTCTTACTAATTAAAATGACAAATGACATTCGCATGTATCCAGAAAGAGTGATGGTGCAAGTTTATGAATATAGCAGGAAGCATCTGAAAATGACTTCCAGCTGAAATCACTTCATCTTAGTGAAAACAACATTGATTTTTTAATGGAATTACACATTAAAATGACTCTTATCTATCGTGAGTATTGCACGCTGCCTTTTTAGACAAGAGGGAGACTATGTCGAACCATCCAGTACGTAACCGTCTTCATACGCTCTGACAAAGGCCTTGCGTCGTCGAATACACCGGTTCTTGTCAGATCACCGAAGATGAGCAGCGTCGGGCAAGGCCAGTACTTGGATGGACAAGCGCATGGGTACGCGGTTGGCTGCACTCCCTTTGCCTTTACGCGAATGGGACGAGGGGGTGGAGGCTAAAGTTCCTGCCCTGGATTATAATTCAGACATTTCCCCAGTGTCACATGAGGTGAGGGCATGTGAAACTGTTGATAGCGATCCGTTCGTCTAATGGTGACGTTGTGTTCTGCGGCTCCCTTGGTGCTATTCGAGAGGAATAGGTTACTCGGCGGCATCGGGTTTCACCCTCTCCTCTCATCATCATACAACGCAAACATGACACCTACACTTTTCAGATACATTTACAATACAGCCTTACACTTCGCGAAAGGAAGGTGGCAGTGTGCTCGAAGAATGAAGGACCTTCGCAAGGCGGTTGAACCTGCCCTTCGGGGTCTCCCAGCCAACAATGCCATACGACTTCACACATTTCGTATGCTCTGTTTGGTGTCTAGATGTCCATTACAGGCAACGATAAAACAGACTAGCCAGTGGTGTGCGAAAAATGTGTTGAGGGAGCACCTGGAATGGCGCAAGTTGTCTTCACCGACTGTAGGATTTGTCTGACGTGTGATGATCGTCACAGCGAAATTTGGTCGTAGCCAGGTACCAATGCACTTGTTAATCTTACAATCCCACTGGGTCTGCTGTGAGGTTTTCGACCAGTGTCGTGTACGGAAACCAGGTGCCTCCCAGCGAAAGTAATGTGAAGGTAGTGCGGTATCAGAACAGAAGTTTCCAACTTATTGTGTAGCCCTACATTCAAAATTTTGGCTACGAGTACGTCTTTCAAGACGAACAAGTCTCGCCCGCGTCGAGAACAACTTTCCCCATGAGGCAGAAATGAAGTGAGTGAAAAGCCTAGCGGTATCTGCTGACACGAGCCTGGTTGTGTGGGTTTAGTTGAAAAGTGCAGTGCGTTGATGCAGAAAACCACCACCTACAATGGATGGCTCAGGAGCGCAACTTGTCAACCTCCTTATAGACAATTGGCGAAGAGAATTCAACCATATTACAGCGCACCTGGTGGAGTTGTTATATTCATTGTTAAAAGCAGCAGTTTTTGACTTCGTTGATGTGAATGTTAGGAAACATTGCCTTTATGGGTTTTTTGTTGTATTTAATTAGACCAAAACAAAATAAAATGTTCGGTAAACGTGGATTGTAAAATGCACAGGTAAGAGGTACAGGCGTTGAATAAAAGTATTTAGATACAAAGAATAAAACTCTTTACCAGCCTAATACTGCGTAGGAAAAGCATTGGCATTCAAAACAGCTTCCAGTCGTTTCGGACTGGATTATTAAAAGTCCTACATGGTCTTCAAGGGAATCCTACTGCGTTGGTTTTGCAAAATAGTGGTAAATTTAGTTAACGATGATAGAGGTTTAAAAGTGGTATACGTGTGGAGAGAGAATGGGAACTGATTAATAATTGCTGCTCGAATAATTGGAAAAAAATAATTGGAAGGTAATTTATAAATCTGTACTCATACCCTGGGTGAACTTTAACTGATACCAATGTCAACAGACCTTAATATCAATACATTCAAGATCAGTATTCATAATTTCCATTACGTACTGCTTCACATTCATTCCATTGTGCGTAGTCAATGCCGGAGGAGGATTGCTCCTCCGCTGCTCGTGCAAATTGCTCTTGTCGGCTCCGAACCTGCTGATAGAGGATCTCAGCGGCGGGCGAATAACATTTTATAACACTTTTAATGTGTTGTTGAGATACACGTATTTTTTTAACATTGCTGGTACGACGGATCCAAGCATACGTCCTCACGCTACCCCTTATAGAAGCAAACAGGTGAAGATACAGGAATTAATAAATTGAAGAGCGCACTTCTCATTTTGTTTCACACAGATGCATCAAAACATTATCCTTGCCACACAAAACTTGTTAATTTATCTTTATCGTTGTGTGTATCCCATTCAGTTTACATATAACTCACATGTATAAAAAGAAAAGAACGAAAAAAATAATAAAAAATAATTCAACAAAAGGTGGATGGCCGTCACGCACCCTCCTCTCCAAAGTAGATCACAAAAGCTCAATAATATTGAGATCTGCAGACTTTAATGGCCAGCGAAGATGCGACAGTCCATCCTCTTCCTCAGAAAACAGGTCGTGGACGATGTGAGCTGCGTGTACAGGGCCGAGGTCTTGAAACACAGCATCCCCATTGTGAAACAATCACTGTACCATTGAATGGACGCGATCAGCCCAAATGGCCAAATAACGTGTGGCAGTAATGCGACCTTGCAGAGTAACCATGGCGCCCATGTATACCACGCCACGGCTATCCGAGTCTTCACCGAACCTCCGGCGTGTTTCAATCTTGGATCGTAAAACCGGCCAGGAGTTGGAAACAAGACTCGTCTGACGAAATGAAATACTTCCAGTGCTTCATAGTTGCCGGCCGCTGTGACCGAGCGGTTCTAGACGCTGCAGTCCGGAACCGCGCTATTGCTACGGTCGCAGATTCGAATCCTGCCTCGGGCATGGATGTGTGTGATGTCCTTTTGTTAGTTACGTTTAAGTAGTTCTAAGTCTAGCGGACTGATGACCTCAGATGTTAAGTTTCATAGTGGTTAGAGCCATTTTTGCCAGGTTTTATGTCTTCGGCACCACGTTTTCCTCTTACCATACAATCATCTTCAGTTATTTCTGTCATTCAACACTTACTTTCGTTCGCGTTCTGGCTTGGCGGATGACGTTTTTCCACTTTCCCAATGTGCGTTATAAATCTTCAATACGGTGCCTCTTGAAACACGAAACATTTCAGTTACTTGGCTACGGAAGCACCTAGCATGTGAGCAGCAACCATTTTCCCAAATTCCGATTGGCTTATCCCCTACGTGACTCACTCACGACTACAAAGTACACTCTTCTGACCACGACTCACACTTCCTACTTATAGAGAATACTGCACAGGTGCCGTTCGTGATCAAATAGAACAGCGCACCGTGCAGGCTTGGCTACCATCAGCGTTTACGTCCAAGCATGCATTTCTCAGGTTGTTTCCAAATTTGTACCCAACCTCTGTATGAGCACTTTTACCGACATCAAAACTTGTCGGAACTCGCCAGGAATGTCACAACATCGGTATGACCCATATGACAGACAGTGTAGCAAAAATGCCGAGGGAACGTGAGTGGGAATAGTCGGAAAGTACATTTCCGACACGTGCCGCCTTTACGTATCCGGTAACGCGAAGCTGCTTTTGAAGCGCACGTAACCTTCCGACAGGGTGACACAAAGAAAGTAAACGTGAGGTGCTCGCTGGTAATTGAGTAACGCACCTCCCTCCGAACAAACACGGCCGAGCTGCTTTATCAACACATCACCGTGTCGGAGCCGTGTGTGTGGTGCGCGATAAGGCCGGCTGGTTCCGCGCGTTGATTTGGGCGTGGCCACGTGGCCTGGCGCTCCGCTTCATTGTCCTGCCTAACATGGTTGCGGCATAAGTGACTCATATAGTTGTACAGTTCACTGTACACAACTCCATCAGCAACAATTTTTAACCGTCTTCTGCATTCATTCCTGATTTTGTCTGAGATGGACACCAAGGGCCGGCCGCGGTGGCCTTGCGGTTCTAGGCGCTGCAGTCCGGAACTGCGTGACTGCTACGGTCGCAGGTTCGAATCCTGCCTCGGGCATGGATGTGTGTGATGTCCTTAGGTTAGTTAGGTTTAATTAGTTCTAAGTTCTAGGGGACTGATGACCACAGATGTTAAGTCCCATAGTGCTCAGAACCATTTGAACACCAAGGTGTCCGAGAAGTCCTCTATCGACTTTGTAACAGTGAGGAAATTGTAGTTGATTCACTGCTATCCTTAGTGTGAAACAGTCGAAAGGCATTGTTATCAGTATTGTACGGTTTTCTTCCACTATTCGAGTGTTTCAATTGTAAAACTATGGGCGATGTAAGAGGGCACATTTACAGTGTTGAAATATATTATTAGTTTGTATGAGAGAGCATGGACACGGACAGAGATAGCAAATAATGCACAGACAGTAAGCGCTTTTGCAGGTAGCATTGGCAAGGTCCTGGCTCGTAAAGAAAACCTGTTTGATTGGGAGAAACGTGTTCTTTTTTTTTTCAGGCAGTGTTGAAAGTGCAGATTTCCAAATGCTATGTCAGTCCCAAGGCTGTTATTTTCTGGTGCATGTGCGATATATCTCAGTTCACACAGGAGAAATGTGGTTTCTGGTCTAAACTAAATCCCCATTATTTATAAGTGTTTGAGAGGACTTTGCTTCATTTAATGATAAGGGGCGCGATGTCGCCACAAAACAGGTTCGGATCATAATTTTGTAAAGAGTGTATGAACCGTAAATACTTATTTGAGCGTGATGCAGACGTGGTTAATATCCTTGTAGGATGACATGCGAGTTTTGCTATTAGGCGAGAGTTTTCCGATGAATAATTTCGAGTTTACTGAATTGGGCATGTTTCAGCAACATATCGAGTCCCGTTCAGCTGGCTGCCAAGAAGCCTATTTTTTACAGGGCCATACAACTTATTTTGGGGAATAACAACATCTTACGTGGCTCAGCGTCGATAAAAAACTATAGAACTGCGCGAAAGTGGTGAAGAAGCATTTAGAAACATAACTCCTTAGATGGTACCGCGGATATGGAGACGCATAGATATCTGTGTAAGACCCGATGGCGCACATACAGATCCTCTGGATACGTAGCTTTCTATGTAAGATCTTCGATATCGGGCTTATCGGAGTCACCGTATAAATCGAACTGAGGCAACCTGTCGCCTTCTGTTTAGGGGACCTAGTGACAGAGTGAGCTATCCCTCACTTACAGTCGCAATAGCTCTTTGCGATGTTCGGATACATTATGGCATGTGTTACGGGAGTATTAAAATATTTAGTAAATGGCATATCTCACCTGCCATCTACAGTCTTTTATACAAACTCATTTTTTGGAATTCGCAAGGCTCATTGTTCCCTACAGATGGGAACATTCCCCACTGAAACTACGACTTGCATATTCCGTGAGATCTTCCATATTTACCATTCTTTTTCTGATGGGTTAACAGTTTTAGACATTGCAGACCCCAGTGTACATGCTGAAGAAATGTGATATTGGACATAAACACACCGTACAACAATTAGTCTTCCCAGAAGATATAACGCTTATATCGTGTAACACAGCGTCCGACCCCCACAATGGCATAAATTCGGCGAGGAAGTAAGTGTGTCCACAAGTTTGTTCAGATATGCTATATCCAGCTGAAGTCACTCATCGACGGTTAGACCCGTACAGCGAACTCGAAGAGATGATGTGGAGTTGTATAAAGGTGTCGAAAATTAGGTGGCCTGATAAGAGATGATGTGGTTCTCCACAGAATGGCGTGGGGAGGAACATGTAGAAAACGTTCACATAAGTAGTCACAGGATCATAGGCCATGTTTTAAGACGTCAAAAATAACTTCCATGTTACTTGAAGGAGCTGTAAAGCGTAAAAACTGTAGGAGAAGACAGATTGGAATATATCCAACAACTAACTGAGGATATTGTATGCAAATGGTTCTCTGGGGTGAAAAGGTTTGCACGAGAGAGGAATTCTTGGGAATCCGCATCAAAACAGTCGGAAGACCGGTGACCCCCCCCCCCCCCCCCAAAAAAAAAAAGAAGCTACTGAGTTTGGGAAATGTTAATTGATAAATATAAAAATGGTTCGACATTTTTGTGAAATTAAGATTGAGTGATTTAGCAGGCCAGTGTGACCTGAATGTCTGCCAAACAAGGAGCACTCTGAACTCGGCTGTTGGCGCCTTGCAGACTGAAGTGCCACAGCACGCTCGTCATGAAGATGCAGAAGAAAGGCCTTCGGCAATGGTAAACCCGTCTGTTCACATTAACCTGAATGAGTGGTCCAAATCGTGGTAAGAAAAACACCTCCAAGACCACACTTCCGGCTGACCTACACCCTCCACACACTCCAGCTTAAACGGTGCATTCGACCGTCAGTACACTTGACGCCTTGCGTCATTAGAAAGGAGGCCAAATCGCAACTCGTCTGACAGCACTACGCGCTGCACAGTCGATGTCGATGACACACGAAGACGTGCAGCTTTATGTGGCCGTTGAAGTGGAGTGGCTGTCAGGATTAATTGAAAGAGCGTGCTGCCACCTGTGGCCGGCGCACGTACGTGTCGTCTACTAATGGTTCCCCAGCGGCGGGCACCCCGCAGCCCTGGCCATTAGCGGACAGATAACGAGTTGAACAGCCTCGTATCTAGCTGCACCTAGACACCTCATGGGCCGCGTTCGTGGCTTGCTCGGAACTGACGTCAAAATGACGTTGTCACTGTCACTGTCTGCGACGACGGCAGTCGACACTTGTTGTTTTTGTCCTATTTCTGTGTTAAACTTGCTAGCAGTGGTTGTATGCCGTTTCGAGGCACCGGCGCACTGAAGATTTATCACAAACGCGTCACCTTCGGCCCATTATTTTACAATTAAATACCAGTTAATGAAGCATCAGCGGTAACAGCCTTCAGGAGATCCTAAGATGAATGACAGTTTTGCTGAGAACTACGTGTGTTCGTCGTAGACCTCTTATAGGGACGCCGAGTTAACAATTGGAACGGAGGAAGCAGATTCGATTTTTTTAGTTCTCTCTGATTAAAAAACGAAGGATTGGCTGGTTTTAAGGGCTACCCGTGGGGGAAACGATTATGCGGTGGTTACCTTGATAAACCATTTGCCACAAAATCGAAGACACTTATTCGAGTGTGAGCGCTCGTAAAAAAACATCGAAAATTGCGGAACCATTACCAGCAAATTTCACCAAATATACTTGTATTTTATTAATAAGGAAGTCACAGAATCTGTTACTAACGTGAAGAGGGAAACAATGCGTGTAGCAAGACGCGGAAAGCGAGTGAATAGCACCAGCAATGACATTCATATTCCTCACTTGTCATAAATATTTGGTCCTTCTACCGAGTATGTTACGATTTTTGAGGGTATGGTCAGGCAGGAAACCAAGAGTACACCTTCAACTGCTACGATTGAAGCGACCCCCATTGAGGCCTACATTCGTCCTTTTCATAAATATTTAGCTGCCATTTCTGCAAATATACGAAGGGTACTAGGAAAGGTTTGAAATACGACGCAACAATAATTCACAGGAGGCTGACTGTTGCTGTTTTCTGAGAACACTTCAGACTAGCGTCGTAGCCGCTGTGCCAAGTATGTGGGCGCAGTTGTTCACCAGCATGGTTAGTTTCAAGTGCTTGCAATGGAATCGTGGCCACGGAGTGAGATTCGGGCAGTTTTGCGGTACAACATCGCGTTTGCTTTAAACGTAGACCAGTACTTTGAAGAAACGATTCTTGCACTCGGTGATGTATGTTCACATCTTACAACTGTATTCAGGTGGTTCAGAGAATTCCAAAGAGGAAATTTCACTCTGGGGACGCTAAGAGGACGGGAAAAGCCACGATCATCAGTTACGGAGGAAAACGTTAATGCCGTGACGGAAATGCTAGGCGAAGACAGGCGAGTGACCTATAAGGAGATAGAGAGCATAGGAGGAGGAGGAGGAGGAAATTAGTGTTCAACGTCCCGTCGACAACGAGGTCATTAGAGACGGAGCACAAGCTCGTATTAGGGAAGGATGGGGAAGAAAATCGCCCCTGCCCCTTCAAAGGAACCATCCCGGCCATAGAGAGCATACCTAAGGGCTAAATACACCAGCAATTCGTTCTATTCTGCGTGTACACTTGTAAATTAATAAAGTTTTTGTCTTTGGGTGCCGCATAGACTGACGGAAGAGCAGATGACACAACGTGTGACTTGGTGCCGGGAGATGGTAATGAAGCTTTCTAAGGGACAATCTCAGTATGTGCAGTATGTGAATAACATCGTGACAGGTGACGAGACTTGGCTATACTATTATGATGTGCCGACTGTGACTCAAAAATCATTCTTGGGTCTTTGAAGATGACAACACACCCGTAGCTATCAGAAAATCCCTGCCAGTAAAGTAAAAATAGTTTTTTTTTTTTCCTCTCTTCCAAGTCGACTGGAATTGAGGAACCTGCTGCTTTGGGCACGCAGAAGACAGTTATAGCTAAGTGGTACCCTGAGCAGTACCTGCCCAAAGTCATCCAGTCTTTGAAGGACCTGCGACCGAAGTCAAGAATGGACACTTGGTTCCTCCATAGCGACTGGCTCCAGCTTATCGCGCCAAAGCATGCACCGAATATTAGCGGGATACAGGACTGAAACTTTTTGACAACCCTCCTTACAGTCCAGACTTTGCTACATGTAACTTTGCACTGTTCCCGTTTGTGAAAATGAAGCTGAACGGTGTGCAGTTTTCAAGTGACCAGGACTTCCTGAGGGCTTGGGACAACGAGTGTGCCTTATTTCCCACAGAAACTTTGGAGCATTGGTTTCGGAGGATGGAGAGGTGTATTGAATGTGGCGGAAAGTAATTGTAAAAAATTAAATAAATGAAGCTGTATCGCAAAACTTTCTAGTACCCTTTGTACTTAGATTGCCGAGGTTATTTGCCGTAGTGACAGATATTAACAATCATACTTATCTTGGGTCACCCTGCGAGAATGAAATGTAGCTGAAAGTACAGGGTCGCCAAAAATTTTTGACATGAAGTGAGTTACACCGATTATTTTACAGGAGAAATGCTGTTAACAAAAGATGCTCCCTAATTTTGTTTGAAGCGATTTAAGGGAACCAAGCAGACGTCTTCATCGCTCGCGCCACAGTTGCCGCACTTGTCACAGAAAGGGCGTGAAATGAAGATTGGAAATGGAAAACGCTCCAATGATCAGAATATTGGAAAAAAAAACTCTCGTCTTTCGAATACCTGATATATATGTAAAAAAACTGAGAAGATATGCTGATATCTTGGTGCTCACGGCATCATCGCAAAAAATAACGAGACAAATTAGAAAATAAATACTTCATTAAGAACATTCTAAGTGCCGTAGTAGGGAAATGATTCTGAGTGCCTATAAAAACGCATTCGGGAGGACGACGGTTCAATCCTGTCTCCAGCCATCCTGATTTAGGTATTCCGTGATTTCCCTAAATCGTTTCAGGCAAATGCCGGGGTGGTTCCTTTGAAAGGGCACGGCCGATTTCCTTCCCTAACCCGAGCTTGCGCTCCGTCTCAAATGACCTCGTTGTCGACGGGACGTTAAACACTAACCACCACCGCCGCCTATAAAAAAGGTCTTCAAAGTTGATTCTTGAAAAGAAGAAAACGGCTTCTAGCCACTGTTTATAACGTTCTTTATGTATACAAACCACTATTGACGTATATGCAGTGCTTTTCGCGATTTATCAAGCAGTGGGTATCGAGTGGCAGATATGCTTGAAAGACGGCACCCATAGCGTTTGCATTACTTGCATGTAGCTCTTCTAGCTTGTGGGGGAAATATATGAATACTCTTGACCCAACAGCTTCTCTCACAGGCAAAAAACACAAGAAGTTAAATCAGACGATCTTCCCCCAAATGCCAAATGAACTCGTGCTAATGTGTGCTGTTGTTCTTTGTCGTTTAAAGTATTCGTGAAGTCATTCACTTCCGTCAGGTGATCCACAAATGGGGCTACACATGTTACGTCACAATGAAATGCCATAAATACCCCAATCGTCTAGCTTTTGTTTTGCTGTCCTGTATCCCAGTGAAAATGTGTCAGTAAATATATAGTGAAAACTAAGAAAATTTGCTATAACGTTCATGCAGAAATTGATAAACTGTCTGCAGGAAAATTGGTGTTACGGCACTGACCTAAAATAAACGGACGTGAAAAGTACGGTGGAACGTCGTGTATTCTGACTGTGTGGGGCTGTAGTTCGACCGGACTATCGAAAACTCGGATATGCAGAAAAAATAAGTGACATGAGTTAAATTTCATAAACACTCATTATAAATTCTGGCGTAAACACAAAAGTTACATTTTTTTCGGATTCTTTTCAGCTAGAAACGTCCGTCGCGATCCACTGGCTACAACAGTGCACTTATTTTGAACGATAGAAATTTCACTTTGTTGTCGCCTCTGACCAGTTCTACGAATGCGCGTGACGAAGCATTGTCAATCACCAATACGGCCTTCAGGGGCAGACCATCTTCTTTTAGGAATTTTGTTACACATGGAACAAAATCTTCAAAGTAATAATTTTAAAAACTGAACTGCCCATTTACGCATTATTTCGCGACGTACAAGAAACTGGCAAGGATGACTGAGTCACATGTAAAGGCACGGGAATTTTTTATTTCTTTATTAACAGAAAAGGGATTTTATGTTTTCGGGACGCAGTAATGCAAACCTTTATTGCAAACTGTCCATAAATTTTTTATTGGCTTTTGCAGAATCACGTAATGTGACGATAATGTCTCACTGGGTTTCATCCTAAAAAAGGTAAGATTTACCAATATCATAAACTTGATCTGGTATCAACTAATCAAAGGAAGTTCCTCTGTCAAATCTTTAGAAACCACTATATTCCCTGAAAGGCTTTCATCCGTCTATGGCAGCTGACGTGTTTCACGCCGATCTTTTTCAACTTTGTTACGAACCTTGGCTGGGTGTTATCAGCCCTCGCTGGGTGTGAATTTAGGACTACCATTAGGAAAGCTTATTGTTTAAGCCGAACGCATTTTGTTGCACTGTCGGAATACCTCTCACCTTCTTTTCACTAAACCAAACGGAAAGAGTGTCATCTAGCGATTCATTTTTTGCTTTTTCTAGTTGTCGGGACGATTCTGTAAACTATCATGATTTTGATACAGATGCCTTCAATTTATTCTCAGTTTTTTTCCACCTGTCACCGTTAAAGTTCCAACACCAAATTCAGCAGCACTGTCTTTGAACAATTTTCCTTTATCCACCCTATCCAGTGGATCTAACTTTTTAACCGTGTACACGCGCAGCAAATAAGGTCAGTGATGTACTGCATAACGCAGTGTTAACTAGTAATTGACGCAACACGGGATCCGTGTCCGTCGGTTGTCCTAACTGAAATTCAGCGATTGTAGTCTTCTGATGTTGCCTCTACTACTTCGAGAGTATCGAATACGTCACAGTTATTCAACGAATGTTTTTAATCACGATGAAACGGAGGTTCGGTTAAATAAGGACCAGCTAAAGGAGAGTGCACTGTAGATGGAAGCGCTATTTCTAATAAAGTCTTGAAAACAAAGCACGAAATCCATGAATGTAACATCTACTTGTATCTGAGTTTGTTAATCAATGTATTTATATATTTTGCAACCAAAATGTCTTCAGACCAATAACTTAAATTTGTTATCTCTCTCTCTCTCTCTCTCTCTCTCTCTCTCTCTCTCTCTCTCTCTCTCTCTAAACTATCCAGAGCAGGTTGCGGCAGAGTTGCAGCGAACGCGATCGGCAGGCTCGGCAGCTGTCTGATTAGTGTGTTTGCAGTGGCTTGGCAGGTCTGAGGCCCTAATCTGCCAGGCGGCCCTCTCGCTAATCTCGCCTGCGGATTGGACGCATTGCATGCCGCCTGTATCTGTAGTCTGCTGATACGGAGGTTACTTATCACACAGCTATATCTCGAAACTGCCACTTCAGATAGCGATCGTATCTCTTCCATGTTCTTTCCTCCACTAATCCTCTCTTTCTAAGATAGTCCCTGTTTCGATTTCTCTTACGGAAAACAAGCTATTGGGTTTGGTCTTATTCCTGTAAAATTATGTTGCCGTCGTCGTAACCATTGCTAATTATATTGAGTAAACGGTACCGTACGCTGGAGGCAAAATGTCTCTCCTAACAACTCGTTCGTTTTGCAATACAGTTGTTAATTCAAGAGTTCGGCGGAAATGTGATCAACTAATCTGGTTCGTGGCAGCAGGCCTTGGTTGTAGGTTGTATGTGGAACTGTTTCCATTGGGAAAAAAATGTTTTGGTATTTCATATAATTACGAAGCTGCTCATAAGTAGATTAATCTTGAACTAAAGGTTTAATACCGTAAGAAAAGTATTTCTGATAGAAACTGGGGATGTCTTGAGGTAGCGTAACTCAACGCGCGCAAATAGTAAGACTACATCCAACCACTATTTGAAAATGAGAACACTTAGCGACTTCCAACAAACTTTAAATAAAATTTCAAACTCTCTTTAAAGTTTTTTTTCTCTTGTTAACATGTTAACGTCAAATATGTAATCCTTTCATTCATTTGAAAACAATCAGAAGTATATCGGGGTTGGATTCTTCAAAGAACTGATTTCTTGTACATTCGAATTCACCGCATGCTGATAATAAGTAGTTCCGCATCTGCTTCTAGAAAGTACCGTCTTCTGTATACTGTAGATTGGTCTATGTTCTCTCCGAAGCAATAACAAGAAATATCTCCAAATACCCTCATATGGATTACCACTTTCTTCTGCCAACCTCCTCATTTGACTGATGGTATTTAGATGTAATAAACACGTGAAATAGTTTTTGTTGCAGGGGAACATTGTCAATTTCAACAAGTAAAGGTTCGCAGGTGAGCTTCTGTGAAGTTTGGCTCAAATGGTTCATATGGCTCTCAGCACTATGGAACTTCACTTCTGAAGTCATCAGTCCCCGAGAACTTTTTTTTTTTTGGATCGTATGTGTTATTTTCGCGATGCTTCATTGTCTTCAGATAAACTGAACGCCCTGTATAAGGAGTTAAGCCATTACACATCGTCAGACAAGTAGTGTGTTGTGTTAAAAATAGGCGAATTTAACGAACGAGCGAGGAAGCAGTGTCAGAGCTGTGAGTGAGAGAAACGGCGTTCTTATTCATATTCTGCTGAAATACAAATGAATTAGAAGAAAGTAACTATATGTACGTGCAGATAACACCTGAAAATACAAGCAGGAAGTAGATTACATTAAAAGATACATCCACTAAAATATATACATATCGTCGTCTATTTGCCAGACATGTGCCCTCGTGTGTGTGTGTGTGTGTGTGTGTGTGTGTGTGTGTGTGTGTGTGTGAAAATGACGCCGTTGTCAAGGCAACGCAGAGGCCAGGATAGCAGCCCTCAAACCAGAGAAATGTGTACTCAAAGAGACGCCGTGGACATGATAACGTAGAAACCAATATGGCAGCTACGAAAACCAAAGAAGTATACACGAGGACGCTGACTGTAGTCGCGGTAACGATCCAAGTCGATATCTTCAACGGCGATGTGCGAACGACTCATAACTTACCGGATCGCTGTTCTCCTATAGACGATGTTGTGTAAATTTATGTACAGGACTAGGCGTGGAAAAGGCCGCATGGACTGATAGTCACGATATGCATCTGTACGAGGCGGTGGAACTATGCGAGCACTTCGAGAGCCAAGTGAGGCAATGCCGTGCACCCTGCTCGCCAACAAGGCATCGTGCAGACAGATGGTGCTAGCGAACGCCTCGCCTGCCCCCACTTCCAGTAACAAGTGGAAAGCAAAGAAGGTGGTGACCTTGTAAGCATTTCACCCCATCCTATTTAGAGGCGTCACCTGTTAGTCAAAACTAACAGTGGTGACGTAGCTGATCAGGAAGGGTCATGCCGCAATCACAAAAATGGTAGGACACCTGAATTAACTGAAATTTATTCTGTATTTATGATTTACAAACAGGAAAACGAAATCAAGCACTGAAATTCGGAGGAAAAAGTGTGCTAGAAATCAATATCATGTTTCACGTGTGATCAAGCATCAGTTAAAAACACAAGTTACCAAATTGCGAATGAAGCCGTTACAGGATGGAGAGAGAGAGAGAGAGATACTAGCAATGAGTAGCAACAGTGAACCAAGATGATATGTCGTCTAACCCGTAGGCAGTTATTAACTCGACACGTTATGCACACGCCGGCCGGCGGTTGTTTTCCGCTCGCGTGAATCGCGCAGATCATTTTCGCCTCACATATAGTAAATGTCATACTATATTTTCAGAGGCTCTCATAAGTACGCGAGACCTTAATAGCCAGACTTTCGCCAACATTACGGCTATCAGGGGGTCGTCTATGATGGACACTCACTACGCGGACGCTACGTGTTGAAACCTCCAGTGCGCCGACAGAAGTTAGGTATAGTGACACTACTGGGTTGACTTTAAAAACTCGATCCCAGCAAGAAAATAGCTGACTTTCATGGTAGGTATCATTTCCTATTGCCACCCTAAAAGGCCGATCTTACAAACAGCTGTGTTGCTCTTACAAGCCAGTCCTGAGAGAAGTCTCCAAGTCCGTTAGTTTTCCAGTAGCAAAATGGTCCTAACCGCCTGGGGCCCTTCTTCAAACCAGGAGCCTCTCCAACGGCCACCATCATCTTGGTAACCAGCAATAATTACAGTTTGAAAGGAGTTGCATTAAAATTAACTAGACCCAAAATTATTCCTGTTCACAAGGAATGATGACACGTAATCCCCGTCCCAATCTCGTGTCCCTCTGGCGTGGGTGTATGTGTTGTCCTTAGCGTAAGTTAATTTAAGTTGGATTAAATAGTGTGTAAGCCTAGGAACCGATGGCCTCCGCAGTCTAGTCCCATAGGAACTTACCACAAATTTCCTCTATCGTGTCGAGGAAACATGCAAAATCGAGAGACTAAGCTTTTTTATCGTAATTTATAACTTAATTGCTATCAGAAAAATGTATGTCAGGTTGGCAGGTTGTCACTTTCGAAGAAAGAAAAGACAGCAGTAGCTTCCAAAATTGTAATTTATATACGAATCTAAGACTATAATGAACTGCTCCTTAATTCGTCTGCTAGTTTCGTATCTCGAACGGTCGTAGAAGTCGATACAAGGATATGTCGTCTTCGATACAGCTTGTACATGTCTGATTGATGTCACGTTCGTCTGCAATCATGTGAATTGATGGTTGCCCGTGGAAACCGTAACATAACGTGTCACTGCCATCAGGAGCTCATAATCACTTCAGTTGCTTGTAAGTGTGTATTGTAGGAACATGTAGAGCTCTGTTGTTGATCGAATAGGTATGCTGACAACAAAAGAGATTTTATAGATGAATGCGGACATAAACACCCGACGTTCCTCTCAATGATACTGTGGATTACAATGTATTTGTAAGCCTCGTCTAAATTCTACATTTACTCCCAAATTGTGCTCAATTTTAAGAGCTGCTGGTGAGAGTGCATGCTTCATCTCCCAGTACCTACTGCAGCCTACACCCTTCTGAATCTGCTTAGTGTATTCATCTCTTTGTCTCCCTGTACGATTTTTACCCTCCACGCTGCCCTCCATTACTAAATTGGTGATCCCTTGATGCCTCAGAACATGCCCTACCAACCGATCCCTTCTTCTAGTCAGTTTGTGCCACAAGCTCTTCTTCTCCCCAATTCTATTCAATACCTCCTCATTAGTTATGTGATCTACCCATCTAATCTTCAGCATTCTTCTTTAGCACCACATTTCGAAAGCTTCTATTCTCTTCTTGTCCAAACTAGTTATCGTCCATGCTTCACTTCCATACATGGCTACAATCCGTACAAACACTTTCAGAAACAACTTCCTGACACTTAGTTAAAAAATTTTTCTTCTTCAGAAACGCTTCCAATGCCATTGTCAGTCTACATTTTATATCCTCTACTTCGACCATCAGTTATTTTGCTCCCCAAATTCCTTTACTACTTTAAGTGTCTCAATTCTTAATCTTATTCCCTCAGCATCAACCGACTTAATTTGACTTCATTCCATTATCCTCGTTTTGCTTTTGTTGATGTTCATCTAATATCCTCCTTTCAAGACACTGCCCATTCCGTTCAACTGCTCTTCCAAGTCCTTTGCTGTCTCTGACAGAATTACAATGTCATCGGCGAACCTCAAAGTTTTTATTTCTTCTCCATGGATTTTAATACCTACTCCGAATTTTTCTTTAGTTTCCTTTACTGCTTGCTCAATATACAGATTGAATAACATCGGGGACAGGCTACAACCCTGTCTCACTCCCTTCCCACCCGCTGCTTCCCTTTCATGCCTCTCGACTCTCATAACAGCCATCTGGTTTCTGTACAAATTGTAAATAGCCTATCGCTTGCTGTATTTTACCCCTGCCACCTTTGGAATTTGGAAGAGAGTATTCCAGTCAACACTGTCAACAGCTTTCTCTAAGTCTACAAATGCTAGAAATGTAGGTTTGCCTTTCCTTAATCTTTCTTCTAAGATAAGTCGTAAGGTCAGTATTGCCTCACGTGTTCCAACATTTCTACGGAATCCACATTGATCTTCCCAGAGGTCGGCTTCTACCAGTTTTTCGTCTGTAAAGAATTGGAGTTAGTATTTTGCAGCTGTGACTTATTAAACTGATAGTTCGGTAATTTTCACATCTGTCAACACCTGCTTTCTTTGGGATAGGAATTATTATATTCTTCTTGAAGTCTGAGGGAATTCGACCGTCTCGTACATCTTGCTCACTAGATGGTAGAGTTTTGTCAGGACTGGCTCTCCCAAGGCTGTCAGTAGTTCTAATGGAATGTCTAATCCCGGGGCTTTGTTTCGACTCAGGTCTTTCAGTGCTCTGTCAAACTCTTCGCGCAGTATCCAATCTCCCATTTCATCTTCATCTACATCCTCTTCCATTTCTATAATATTGTCCTCAAGAACATCGCCGTTGTATAGACCCTCTATATACTTCTTCCACCTTTCTGCTTTCCCTTCTTTGCTTAGAACTGAGTTTCCATCTGAGCTCTTGATATTCATGCAAGTGGTTCTCTTTTCTCCATAGGTCTCTTTAATTTTCCTGTAGGCAGTATCTATCTTACCCCTCGTGAGATAAGCCTCTACATCCTTATATTTCTTCTCTAACTATGCCTGCTCAGCCATTTTTCACTTCCTGTCGATCTTATTTTAGAGACGTTTGTATTCCTTTTTGCCTGCTTCATTTACTATATTTTTTTATTTTCTTCTTTCGTCAATTAAATGCAGTGTCTCTTCTGTTTCCCAAGGATTTCTACTAGCCATCGTGTTTTTACCTACTTGGTCCTCTGTTGCCTTCACTATTTCATCCCTCAAAGATACCCATTCTTCTTCTACTGTATTTCTTTCCCCCATTCCTGTCAATTGTTCCCTTATACTCTCCCCGAAACTTTGTATAACCTCGGGTTTAGTCAGTTTATCCAGGTCCCATCTCCTTAAATTCCCACCTTTTTGCAGTTTCTTCAGTTTTAATTTACAGTTCATAACCAATAGATTGTGGTCAGAGACCACATCTGCCCCTGGAAATGTCTTACAATTTGAAACCTGGTCCCTAAATCTCTGTCTTACCACTATATAATCTGTTTGAAACCTGTCATTATCTCCAGGCTTCTTCCATGTATACAACCTTCTTTCATGATTCTTGAACCAAGTGTCAGCTATGATTAAGTTATGCTATGTGAAAAATTCTATCAGGCGGCTTCCTCTTTCATTTCTTAGCCCCAATCCATATTCACCTACTACGTTTCCTTTTCTTCCTTTTCATACTGTTGAATTCCAGTCACCCATGACTATTAAATTTTCGTCTCCCATCATTACCTGAATAATTTCTTTTATCTCATCATACATTTCATCAGTTTCATCATCATCATCATCATCTGCAGAGCTAGTTGGCACATAAACGTGTACTAATGTACCAGGCGTGGGCTTCGTATCTATCTTGGCCACAATAATGCGTTCACTGTGCTGTTTGTAGTAACTTACCCGCACTCCTATTTTTATTCATTATTTATTAAACCTACTCTTTCAGTATGATCCTTTATTGCAGAAGGTGGTCCATTTTTGTCGTCTATCATTGAAGCTGGTGGTAAAAAAGAGCCCCCTTCACCCTCATTCGGTCGTAGGAACCTTTCCTTAGAAGTTGCCACAGCCCATATTCCATCTTCAAGAAGCGGCAAGCGTTTGGTCTCTTAAGTACGACCGACCGCTTGGCAGCAGCAGAAGTGGGAGCTTTGTGCAACGTCAGCCAGACAGTCACTAGAACTGGAGAGGCAGGCTGTCTGGCAATGCCCGCCGGCAGCGTTTGCTGACGCAAGCGGAAATCTACAGCATTAGCGCTACGATGCAGCAGAGTGTCCGAACTCACAGCATCGGCAGCCGTCGATGATAAGTAAGGTCTGGGCACAGTGGCTGCTTATTATTTGTCTCTTTATTTGCCGCAAGAACCTTATCTAGATTCTATGACGGGACGTACGTTCCATTAACGTTCAAGTAACAAAATCATATAGGCTGCAATTGAGCACCCAGTCACAATTCGTGTACACCGTTCGGGTTTAAAAAACCAAAAAAAAAAAATGTGAAGAATAACGGCTATACTAATAGTTTGTACAGCTATTACTACGTATCGTTAGTTCAGGGTGTTCCATGTGTCTGATGATTGCACCCCACGGCTCAGTGAGCGCACGCCCCGTTGCCCGGCGAATCAGATGCCGTGTCGGCCGTCTACTACCGCAGTACTAAATTTAATATTATTATTATAATATTATTATTATGTCCGCCCCCGGTAGCTGAGTGGTCAGCGCGACAGACTGTCAATCCCCGGGTTCGATTCCGGCTGGGTCGGAGATTTTCTCCGCTCAGGGACTGGTTGTTGTGTTGTCATAATCATCGTCTTTTCACACCCACCGACGGGCGCAAGTCGCCGAAGCGGCATCAAATCGAAAGACTAGCACCCGGCGATCGGTCTTCCCGACGGGAGGCCCTACTCACACAACATTTCCATTATTATTATTATTATTATTATTATTATTATTATTATTATTATTGCTCTAAAGACAGTGATTAACTTGAATATCACAAGATAATTATTTTTTTCTTGTTTCCTTCTTCTTTTTCTCTTCCCAAGACGTATTTATTCTTCGACTGTGTTCCTGTTTCCTTTGCTCTCTTCATTTTATTCCTGTTTTTTCCTTTCTTGTACTTCAAAGCTCGTGTTCATAATTTTGTTTCTGAATTTCTCTCTTTCAGTATCATTATCCTACCGGTTCCTGCTTGTTTTAGGTCTTATATTTCATTAAACCGGTACTGGATTTTTTATGTTTTGATGTTTAATACATCAGAAATGGTCTTTGTGAGTCTGTAGTTCTTCTCTGTATGTCTAAAGAATGTTCGTCGGCATTTTCTGATCATGTCAGTGAGTTAATCTGTGCTTTCGTATAATTCTTTGGTTGGTCCCTTCATCCCTCTACCATCTCTGTGTACTGATCAGATATTTTTCTTTTGCCACCAACATTAGCTTTGGTGGAACTGTTTTCATTAAAAAAAAAAAAAAAAAAAAAAAAAAAACGCTAGCTTCTGATTTACGTGCGTAATAATCTTTCGCATCATAGTCTAAATGTTGATTGAATGCCGGCCGCGGTGGTCGAGCGGTTCTAGACGCTTCAGTCCGGAAACGCGCAACTGCTACGGTCGCAGGTTCGAATCCTGCCTCGGGCATGGATGTGTGTGATGTCCTTAGGTTAGTTAGGTTTAAGTAGTTCGAAGTTCTAGGGGACTGATGACCTCAGAAGTGAAGTCCCATAGTGCTCAGAGCCATTTGAACCAATTTTTTTTTTTTTTATTGAACCACATTTCATTCGTAAATGGTACCGTTCAGGCTACAGTTTCTTTTATAAATATGAATTTTAGCTGCGCTGTTTAATTTTCGGTAGTGGTTTTATTTCTGTCATATAACTTTAGAATTCCGATTAGCCCAATTCGAAAGGCTCTCTGAGTGAGCGCAGTGAGAAGGAAAGATAGGAAACCCACCGAACATACTTTTCGGGAAGAGGACAAGGACCGAACGTTAGTTTCGTCACTCCGTATTAAGTAAAAGACTGGATAACCAAAGCAGCCTTTTCACATCACGTACTTCTCTTCTTGACTATTCGAAACATAAAATAAAAAGAAAGTTACATTAACGAGGCGAACTGCGTCGTATTCCTGAATCAAACATGTTCTTAAGACCAGAAGAAATCTGAAAGTGCCGTCCTGACGCCGTAATTTTTCCGAAAGCGCTGTAATATTTCCTATTTAAAACAACTGTTGCGTACACACGACATAAGTTAGGAATAAGAAGCAATCCTAAAGAGCAGTCTGCTAATATTTTGGTGCTTCTAACATGAGGGCACCGCCGTGAGAGCAGCGTACATTGTAATTCTGTAGTACCATCTCCTCTTATTATACTTCCATTGTAGTTTGGCTGCAATTGTGTTCTCGCTTGGCGGGAGGTTTAGTCTTCGGAAGGAATCTTGTGGATTTGGTTGGAAAAGTTAGACATCTCCGTGCAGTCTTAAGGAATTGTTTTGTAGCTAATGGGAGCAGATGGAAATAATATTTTAAATCAGTTGTTTGAATGTTTAAAATACAGAAGCTGAAATGAACGAACTTTTTTAAATTTCGTAGTTAACCGCCCATAAATCAGGAAAAGCTTGAGACAACAATCACGTCTCACATTAGACAACGAAGACAACAAAAAAAAGAAAATCAGCTAAGTACCAGTGCACATAGCTTCTTTTAAAATTACGAAAATTGACGCGTATCAGCAATCTGATGTGTCAGTGGAGATTTTACCTTAATAAAAAAGGCATGTTTCGTAACTAAGAAACATTGTTAGTCGCAGTTCTATTTTACATCCAAGCTGTCTCACAGCTACTGTTAATTTAACACTAACCTAATGTTAGTAGTCACTAGAAGCTGAGTGTAGGACCTCCGCCAGACGTGGGAACTTTACTGTCGTTTAGTCAGCGTCGTAAGCATGTGTGTTGCCGAGGATGTGGATTCTTAACGATCGAGATTTGAGCTCCACACGCGTAATTTCGCCACTTGTAAAAATATCACCCCTCTCCTGGGTGCGACTTAGCCCTTGGTGTTTAGTGTCGTGATCTCAGTAACGTTTTCGCCTTTATTCTTTTCGCCATTTATACTTAATTATCGATTAATTGCTCACTTCAGCAATTTTATCTCTGCAGCCATTTTCAACTGCCACGCATTAAATTAAATACAAAAAGAGGTAGACTTGATTTTTTTCCTGGTTTAGAGAGGCTTGCTCATGTTTTTGTCACAGATCTGCTAAAAAAGGAGAATAAATGAAAAAAAAAACACATTGACGTGGGCTACATTAAATACCAACCTGTGGAATTATTTTGCACTAGTTTAGCGTCCACTACATCACTTGCGTAGACTGTATATTCTGCAAATATGTTTTTTTAATCGAATTTTTACGTTGTTCACAAATTGCACCACCTTAAATTTTCACGCTGATTAACGCCGTAGAAGCTCGGTGTTTTCCGGATGTACTTCTGACTAAGAGGCGAATCTGATAGCTGAAGTCAAAAGATTTTTGTTAACCGTGCCTATTGGTTTCCGTATAAACTTAAATCCTATAACATATTTCTTTATATCCAACCGAGAGGTGAAATAATAATTTTCATTGGTTTAGCTTTACAAATTTCTTAATATGAAGAAATATTTATTTTCGTAGAAATTTTCATCCTCTATTTCACCCACTTAGGTTTTGAATTTCCAAAAAACAGTGAAACACCAGTTTTTTTCATTCCTACTGCGTAGCCAAATACAAATTTTCGTAGATGTGGTTTTGGATACGCTTTCGTAATGAAAGAATTTAATAAACATTTTCCTCCCCCGTTTCACTGTCTTAGGCGGTTGTATTTCCAAAAACACAAGAAACACGTGTTTTCTTTTTCATTTCCAACCGAAAAGTCAGATACTAGTTGTCATTGCTGTAACCTTAAAAACTGGCCCTATTTCACCCCTTAGGGTTGAATTTCCAAAATCAGTGAAACATGAATTTTTTTTTCATTTCTAACAGAGGAACCAGTTATTAGTTTTCAAATATATAACCTTAAAAATGCTTTCACAGTGAAAATTTAGTTTTCAAATGTATAGCCTTAAAAATTCTTTCACAGTGAAAATTTTATGAAAAGGATAGGTTGCTACACACACACACACACACACACACACACACACACACACACACACGACCACCGTCTGGCTACCAAGGGCAGAGACAGTAATCACAAGTATGTGAACTGCGTTTGCACAAGCGCGCTCTTGTGTGTGTGTGTGTGTGTGTGTGTGTGTGTGTGTGTGTGTGTGTGTGTGTGTGTAATTGCATCGAGGTTGGATTTCCGAAAAACAGTTAAACACGATTTTTTTTTATTTGTAACAGAGAAGCCAAATTCAAAATTTCATAGACTTGGCTTTAAAAATGCTTTCGTAATGAAATATTTTCATAAAACCTTTCATCCCCTGAATCACCCCCTTACGTCTGGATTTTCGAGAAGTCCCGTCTTAAATGCCAAAATATGAGATCCAGCTATCTATCCAGGTATTTATCCTTAACGATTTGAGCTGGACGATGATGAGTCACACGGTCAGGATATTGCCTTACGTCAGGATATTGCCTTACGCAGATTTATGTCAGTAGAAGGACACTGTAAGAGACCATATCCAAGAAAAGGTTTCTTTTGCCAGTCCCATGGAAACAGATGGTATGAAACGCTGAACACTTCACTTTTACTTCGACTTACTAGCGCTCCTTCGTGACTCATACTCACTGTAGAGTCCTGCTCCCAATGTCACAGCCACGGTGTCCTGTGAAGTCCGCTATGGCACCATTAAGTATACTCCGGCAACTGTTTGTTCATATTTTGTTCGCTGGGTAGTTGAGTAGGCGCCAATTTTCGGGGTCCATTACACCGATGGCCTATCTGGACTTGTTAAATAATGTGCAGTGGAAGACAACATCTGCTCGCTGTCTTTAGTCTCCGTACCCACAGACACTTCAGCTGTTCAAAACGAATCGGATGAAAAGAATGCCTTGTCAAAAGATGTATCTCCGACTGGGACTAACACAATTCCTAGATTCCGTGAAAGAAAAAATAACCAACAAGAACTGTGATAACTCCAAACTTATATGATGTTATGTAATGAAAGTTAGCCAAACTGTACAACGCTTAATGCAACTTAAACACGAAGCGTTGTTGGAAACTAAGTTTCGCACACCCTCAAATCATGTGAGGCCACACCCTTCGAAAGTTGAATGCGTGTGAATGAGTGGTGCAAACGCGGCCATCTCCTGCGAGACTTGGCACTTCCACGGTCGCTCGCAGTATCGCCGTTGTCGTGCCATAAAATGGCGACACTGGGTTCCTTGTCTCGCCAACTGCTAAGATAGGCCTGAAGTACAGTTATCACAGTCTCAGAATGTATCGCTGAATTCATCTCCAGCTTTGCCTAGTGTATGTGGTGTGTATCGTAGGCAGTCAGATAATGCATTGTTGGTACAGGTAATTAATTACTTTAGGATCAGGAAATGTTCTGGCCGCAATCTACATCAGTAGCGACGTCGTTGGTTAAATGCAACAGCTCATTAAGGAGGACCACTGGACAGTTATACATCTCAGCAAATATAAGTTCTGCATATATATCTATACTCCGTAAAATACGTTGCGGGATGTGGTGAAGGGTGTTTCTACCACCTTATACATTCGCGAATGGTGTGTCAGAACGGGGACGATCTGTATACATCCGCATGCACCGAAATTTCTCTGATTTTTCTGTCGTGTTCATTTCGCGAGAAGTATGTCAGAGAGCAATAATGCAGTATTGGAGGTTTGGTTTTTACTTGTATAAAATTTTACTGTACAGTTCATGATTTAATTAATTGATGAGATTAAAAAATTGAAAATAATTAAAATAATTAATGTATCTAAATGGATTTATTAATGTGGCAAAGAAGTCTTTTTTTTGTAGTGGCGATTCCTGTCCACGCTAAAATCATTGCAATTTTAAAAATGACGTTTTATAACGTGAAACATTTTGTTTGTCAAATGCAAATTTTACCTACATTTAATTTATATGCTATACACTCAGTCTTAAAATGAAAGCTTCAGAGAATCTTGCCGGCTAACTGGTTTGCGTCTACACTGTTTTTTTCTATATAAAAAAAACTATTTACAAGTCGTGATAGCTTAGTTCCTTTCAGTGTAAGCAAACCACAATTTCGCGCTTCATGTCTCCCGGTGGTCGCCTGACGAGTCAATAAACCATCTGTCAGACGCTGTATAACTCGTGCGTTGCATGCAGTAACTCCATAACGAATAAAGTTATCCAGAAATTGCTTCCCGTTTGGCGACAGAAAGAAAAAAAAATCCTGGTTCGGATGAAACGAAGTATGTAAAAAACAGAACTCATTTCAAACTGTCAAAATTTCGTTAAGCAGTCCTTTAAAAGTCCTAGCAATTGTAATAGCTGACTGCTACCGTTTGACCACTGGGAATCAGACGTGTCAGAGTGTGGGGTTTGAAGGTGAATGCTGACTTAATTCTCATCAGCTATCCACAGGAAAATTCGGCCCAATATGCCCACACAGAACAATAACACACAACAAGGAGAGTTCTCCAGGGTGGAATCGACTTTTCGAAATCGCCTACATGGTGATGTAGTGTCACAGGTATCACACTGCAGACTTTTATCTAATTGGGCCCATGCCAGCGAGTAATAGAGGCAACAGAATTTAGCGAGTTGCTCTCGAGCTTTATTACCAGTATTAACACAGTTATTTCAAATGTGACGGCGTAGGATAGTGGTTAAAACATGTAATTTATATGCCAAAGGTGGTGGATTCGAATCCAATTTTAAATCTTCATCGAAATAGCTATATCATTATTTTTATTCATTTCATTGATTCAAATGAATTTCTTTTTATTTCCAATCCATTGATGCCTCGTTTTAACTATCGTATTAACTTTTTTATTTGGTCTTATTTCTTCTTCGCATCATTCTTTTTTCGTTTGGAATATTTTCCTGTGTAACTTGAATTATTTTTATTGATGTAATGCAATGTTTAACAACGATCCATCGATTTAACAACAAAGGCAAAATATGATACCAATGTTTGTATTGATAGTGCAGTGAATGTAACTCCACCCTCTGTCTGGAGTGTGGGACTACGACTGCTCAATTTGCAATAATACAATACCAATAGCCGTTATTTAGGTTTTATTTTTAGGCTACCAGTTTCGGGTAGTTTACATTAAGTCAACTTTAGGTCTGCTGAAGTCGAGTAACTTTCGTGTTACAAAACACAGCAGCCCGGGCATGCGTGCTCCTTGGACAGCTGTCAGCAACTCAGAGTTTGAACACACATGCCCGTAATAATCTTCACGAGACTAGTTACAGTGTTTTGCTGTGCTTTGTAACACGAAAGTTATTCAACTTAAGCAGGCCTGAAGGTGACCTAATGTAAAGTCGAAACTGGTAGCCTAAAAATAAAACCTAAATAACGGCTATTGGCGTTGTATTATTGGTGATAGAGCAGTAGTCACAAAAAATTATCTATTGGGTACTAATCATCATACAGACATTTAATTCTCCTCGCGTCATGAATAAGAAATATGAACGCTACCTTTCTACTTTCACATTGTTTCCTCAACAAATCCATAAGGAAGCACACTTCATTAACGCGAGGAAATGTCGATTCATTACCTAATTTCGATCCATGCCAAGTATGCGTATAACTTCACTTAAAGCTGGTGCACACAGAATCCGATGAATAGGTGAATGGATTTTGACAGCATATTCACGTTTAGTAATTTTGCGTTTTCTGTGTAGCAATCACCTGACGATGTGTGACGCATAGGGTAGTAACTGGAATAATATGATCGAAAATACGAAATGATTAAACACAAGAAATTAAATTGATGAACAAAAATAATTAAAAATCACAGGGGCAAGGGTTCCAGAGAAAAAAGAATGAAATAGAAAAATTAATACGATTATTAAACTGGCATGGGAAAGAATCAGAAAATTACATGTGAGCAAATTATTGAATGAAAATAATGATCAGTGTCATTTCGATACAGATTTTAAAAATAAAAAATTAATAGTATTTCCCTGGATTTAAACCTGCCACCTTCTGCATATCAACTATGTAGCTTAACTAGTACTCCACTATAGCACTTGAAATAACTGTGTTAGTGATAAGGATCTAGACTAGAGCAACACGTAGAATCTTTTTTTTTTTTTTTCTTTTATTCGTGAAATAAGCCACTTTGATGAATGCAAGTAGTGCGTGATACCTACAATTCTAACGTAACAACCGTGTAGATGGTTCCAAAAAGGTGGTCCCGCCCCTTGGGACCTCTCCTTGTAAGTCTAAATTTTTGTGGTGCAGACCCCGTGGCTGCGGGTGAATGCAACCCTGCTCAGGCGTCTATTACAGGTTGTGAACACATAATAATCACTTGTCGCAGTGAACCGCGCAAATTTCCGAACAGACAGAAGCATCATTTCGCCAATAATCCAACTACCCCTGTGTATAAACGTACATGAACGCCATTACCAGCTCGTTTTCGCGGCAGTGCTAATCTGCGTGGTAGCAACGATGATGGAAGTAGCTGCTTGTCAGTACTAGTGATCCGCTCCCGACAGTTCAATCAATTGCAGACACCGCGTAATACTGTACCTGTACACAGAGCGGGCTGGAAACCACAGCCGACGCGCCTCATCTTGTTGGACATATCGCCTTTTAAAACCAGTTAATTACAACATGCTGCTCCCGGCCACTTTGTTCATTTTATTTGCGATTTCCTATCTGATTGCGTGTATAATATTATATTAAGGGAGACTGGTTTTATTGTGTACCTGCTTCTTCATTCTTTCATCTGGATCCCATCAATGCAAGCCAGTTTTTATGTCACTGGTATTGCTCCGAAGTATGAAAAATGCGCCGAGTGGAATTTGCACGCAGACAAAAATCGATTAAATTTGTTCCCTTTATCCCTGGAAACTGCCTTGTCACTAACTCACGGCTTACCTGCAGCCTGAAAAGCCCTCCTCCATCCCAGTGAATGACCGCTTGAATAATAATCGGCCTTGCCACCACTCTCGGCTGATTCGAGCAGTGAAAGGAGGGAGTAAGGGCGTTATCAGTGGTCGACATAACATACTCCGATATGCTCGTTACTTTCACATAGTGCGATGGTTCTAGGGTGTTTTTCTTTTTTTCTTAATTTTTCTTTCTTTCTGATACATACTATTTGCTAATATGAAAAAGCCAATGGTGAAAGAATACCAGAATGAGATTTTCACTCTGCAGCGGAGTGTGCGCGTATATGAAACTTCCTGGTAGATTAAAACTGTGTGCCGGACCGAGACTCGAACTCGGGACCTTTGCCTTTCGCGGGCAAGTGCTCTACCGACTGAGCTACCCATGCAAGTCTGGAAGGTAGAGGGCGAGGTACTGGCGGAAGTAAAGCTGTGAAGACGGGGCGTGAGTCGTGCTTGGGTAGCTCAGATGGTAGAGCACTTGCCCGCGAAAGGCGAAGGTCCCGAGTTCGAGTCTCGGTCCGGCACACAGTTTTGATCTGCCAGGAAGTTTCATATCTGTGAAAGAATACATTGTAACAGATTTGCTGATGGCACCGTGATAGTTGCAGACAACGGCAAAGCAATGAATAGACTGCTTCATGTCCTATCACACACTCGTAAACACGCGGAAAACAAAAGTAGTGGTTTACGGAAAATTCTGAGAGGAATTAAAAGCAGTGAAAAATGGATGACGTCAAAATTGATCAAATGAAACAGTTTTGTCGTCTTGGTGGTACGTATTATCACAGAGGACAGTAGTTGCGTAATGGAAGTGATACGAAGGATTGCACTGGCAAAACAGGAATTTATAAGTAAGAAACACATTTTAACCAGCACACAAAGAAACACATCTTAACCAGCACCCACATGAACACAGATGTGAGGTATTCCTTTGTAAGACCAGTTGCGTGGATTACACTATGGAAGTGAAATTTGGACTCTGGGAAGATTTGAAAGAGAACGGCGTGAAGCTTTTTGAATGTGGATATGGCAGAAAACGACAAGAACGAGCTAGACGCGATTAATATTGCGACGTAAGAGCTGTACACGTTGTACACGTCACTTGCCTCGCTGAAAACACGAATTTGTCAGAAGTAACAGATTTCTTGTTTATATGCCACGGCAAATACGTAAAGTGCTGCAAGATATTAGAAAATAAGTGTAATCCGTAGGGAAAGGCGGGTGATACAAAATATGTACAGGAACGAAGCCCGAATTTAAAATATGGAAGATCAAGAAGGAAGAGCTCAAATTAAAAAAACGGTGTTTGACGGGATGGGGTATTTTGCTTCTACCCGTATTGTTCACTTCACACGTTGAAGAAGCAACGACGGAAATAAAAGAAATACCTAGTAGTATAAAATTCTGCTAAAGAGATTGTTGTCCTCAGTAAAGTGAGGAAGAATTGCAGGGCCTGTAGAATGGAGCGGATAATCTAATGACCACAAAATATGAATTGGGACTAAGCTGAAGGAAGGCGAAAGTATATGGCTAAAATCAATGTTTAGAGCTTGAGAATGCAATTACAGACATCATAAAGAAGACAAGTATTGTAATAATTGGATACAGTTTATTCTTGTTGCATTCTACAGGTTAAAAAGAAATCGGTTCCGGGATGCATTGTCTTTTCTTCGAATCCAAAGGTTAGAAACGATTGTCAAGTGTTTGTGGAACGTATGGGGAGTAAAGTACTCGGCGTCTTTTCAAATGTGCTATATTTGCTCCGGGTAAATCGGTGATAGGTGTTTAGCTTACATCCATCTAGTGGTCACCAGCTTAACATTCCAAGTCTGACGAGATGGTATCAGCTAAACCTTGTCATTCTGCGAGAGACGCTGGACGGACTAGAAATTTCATCCAGGGCAGCTGGACTCAGTTTGGTGATAACGGAGTCTCGCGCTCTTACCCAGTTCATCTCTTCCCCTTACTTGATGATGCTGTGTTTAAAGAGAAGTCGCAATGCTAGATTACTGTACCAAGCTGCGGGAACACCAGTACACCATCGAAAATTGGTTCATGGATTGTCAGTTGAAAGACAACATAAACAAATGCAGTGTATTGCCCATAAATAGATAGAAAGGCCCATTGCTGGATTGTTAAACGACTGCTAAACAATCACAGGAAGCAGCCACATCTATTAAATATTTGGAAGTTTATCTACGGAGTGATGTAAAATGGATTTTTTTACATAAATCCAATCATTGGAAAGACAAACGTCAGTCGTCGATTCATCTGTAAGTGTAGTCCACCTACAAATGAGGTATCGTACATAGCCTTCGTTTACTTGATACTGACTATTGCTTGTCAGCCTGAGACGTTTTCCAGGTAGGATTGATACAAAAAATACAGAACTTTTTATGTAAAGAAGAGTGTATGCATGCACATATGTCTGGGATCTCATCCCAAAACTCTGGATTGATTCCGGTCATATTTGGTACAGAAACAGCAGGCCTTATGACAGGTTTGTAACATAGCTCCAATAGGAGCAGAGATAAAGGCAAACTCGTATTTCTTTCCAGTTCCTGGCATATAGTCTGCCCTGCATGACTGCCAGATTGTGTGGGCACTGCTTTGAACTGTGAAATTAACCTCCTTTGCAGAGCACAGGGGCAAGAAACGGTTTACTGGGCCCTGACATGTAAGCTGACCTGTATGACAAACATGTTATGTTGGAGTAATATCGGCCTGCTCTATCGACGCTCTTTGCATGGCGTCTTATACGTCAGGGGCAAAGTCGTTTTCAAGCCCCATATGTGTCGACCTGCTTTATTGAACTGTACTGCAGGGGCTGTATACGCCGATGTGCATGGCTGGAAACAGGTTGCGATGGACAGAGGAAGGGATGGACAGAGTGCAGGACAGGAGAAAATGAACAGAGAGAAAGGCGGGGAGCGGAGGGAGATGGATGAGGCAGGTGAAAAGTGCAGAGGAGTCGTGGGGAGGTGGGAAAGGAAGAGAGGGAGGACGAGATGGAAGGAGAGAAAGGTAAGAGGGTATGGTCAGAGTAAGGGGGAAGGAGATACGTTTAGAGAGGGAAATGGACAAAGAGAGGGGCCAGGATGATACAGTCAGTCAGTGTTGGGAGGATGAGTTGGACAGACAGAGGAAGGAAGAGGTGACCCAGAGAAGGAAAGTGGGAAAAGACTAGTATCCAATAAAGGACAGATACGTTTCATTACAGGCTTGTTTAGTACGAGAGAAAGCGCCGAGATGATGCTCATCCAACCCAGTGGAAGACGCTACGAAGGAGGCATTCATCTTGATGTAGTTTACTGTTAAAATTATGAGAGCGTACGTTTGCAGGAGAGTCAGTATATTGCTTCCCCCTGCATATATCTCGAGAACAGACTGATTGTAAAATTAGAGAGATTCAAGCTCACGCAAAGGGTCTCCAACAATCTTCCTTCCCGATCACCACTCGCGAGTGGAGCAGTGTAACGGCCCCTAGTCATACCTAACTAATTAATTATTTAATTAATTAGGGTGGTACATCATTGCCACTTGCAGTGACACATTGCAGCATCGGACACGCTGACAGCACAAGTTGTTCCTAGGGAATCGTTGCGTGTGAAGGGTTATGTTGTCCAGCTCGTATAGAGAAGGTCCAGCACACATGCAAGTGTTTTGATTCACCATTAAGAGGTTTGCTTACCTCGCTTCTTTAAAGCTGTACCGATGTACCAGTTGATCTTCTTGCAGTCCAAAAGTCGTGACTCCGCACAAGCGTTCTGTTGACTTTGAATAATGAAATGGTAGGCGGGGAAACCTTAACGCTGCTGTAAATGAAAAGTCTCGTAACTAGTGGTATGGCACCTTATTTTTGATGAAATAGCAAGTGAGAAAAAACAGTTCATAGAGCCAGTATAGCGGTAATATTTGATTGTAAGTTTACGAATTCTAAACTTCACTTACCGAGCACAATTTGAAGATCATTAAATTACCTTTACACGAATTAGTAACAGATCGAAGTCGCACATTCGCTAATTCGTGCATAAGTGTTCTCTGTCAGTTTCAACTCGAGCAACTGCTTTCAGGTGAAAACATTTTCGGTTCACTGTACATGCATTGTGCCTATCTGAAAACTATTCAGACTGTGTGGTGAGCTGGCTTTATTTGTCGGTTTAATCGGCCAGTGACGGATAACATGAAATAAAATTCTAATTGAAATATGAACTTTGCCCTGGAGCTGCTGCAACCATAGTGGGAAGCTGTCACTGTGGATAATGTTGACAGTCTGGTTGATGTTGTATATAAACATTTGAACTGTTAATATTAATAAAGTTTTATGTTTGCCGCCAAGATTAAGACCCCGGCTCGCGTCTCTTTTCTCGCGCTGCGTGATCATCTGTCGTATTATGGAATGGGAACAACTGCTACCGATCGCAACTGGTTGCTGGTGCAAGACAGATTCATCGGAAGAATCTTAAGGAAATGTAACTCATCCATGAAATAAGTCACTTCAAAGACGCTCGTTCGCCCGATTCTTGAGTACTGTTCATCTATCTGGGATCCCTATCAGGTAGGACTGATACAGATAGAGAAGATCCAACGAAGAGCGGCGCGTTTCGTCACGGGATCGTTTAGCTGGCGAGAGAGCGTTACGGAGATGCTAAACAAGCTCCACCGGCAGACGTTATAAGAGAGGCATTTTGCATCACGGAGAGATTTACTATTGAAATATTGGAACAGCACTTTTCAGGAGGAGTCGGAAAACATATTACTCCCCTCCCCGCCAAGCATCTCACGTATTGACCATTGACCACGAGGAGAAAAGTGGAGAAATTAGAGGCAATACAGACGCTTACGGACAATCATTCTCCCACGCACCATTTGCGAATGAACAGGGTTGGAGAGATCAGATAGTAGTACCGAAAGTACCCTCCACCACACACCATTAGGTGGCTTGCGGAGTATGGTGTAGATGAACTCAAATGGGAATCTCTGGTGGGTGGAGGGGGGGCGGTTCTTTTCGAGGAACGCTATCAAGAAAAATTAGAGAACCGGTATTCGAAGCTGCCTGCAGAGTGACCCTACGGCCACCAACGTACATTTCACGTAAGGACCACGAACGACATTAAGGCTCGAATGGCGGCATATAGGCAGTCGTTTTTCCCTCGCTCTTTTTGCGAGTGCAACGGTTAAGGAAGTGACTGGTAGCGATATGAGGTTCCCTCCAATACGCATCATAAGGTGCCTTGTAGAGTTTGTATGTAGAAGAAGCCTTTCTACGCAGCACGATAAAATGTAGATCGACGTGGGGCATTAATGCCTCAACGGGAAAAGGGGAATTGACACTAAATCACGTAACCACACTTTCGTGACATAATCTTGCATTATCTATTCAGCTGTCAAAACTGAATTGCGGTTCATTACAGATTTTTCCTTTTTGTTGGAAAAATCCTTTCAACTCGAGTAGATCACATCTGTTCTTTTTCTTTTTTCCTACGAGTCGTGTAGAAGTCGACTGCTACGTTGCATATTAAATCATAGTAACTCACAGTATCCACGTCAGTTATCTCGGTACATCCTGTATGGGTCCGTGTTCGAGAGGTTTCTCAAGACGGTGCAGTGGTGTCACAGAAGGCATTTCCCGCGTCTGCAGCCGACCGTGCCGGCTGGTTACATTCACCGTTACGCTAGGAGCGGACTATTACGGAGCAGGAAACGGGTTTGCGCCACCCAGGAAGCACAGCTCACTCTGCCGTTAGGACGTAATTTGCGACAGAACAAAGCGCACGCCGGATATTCGTAGCTCTGGACGATATCCATTAAGGACATCTGACGAAACTTCATCTGTACATAATTCCCAAGTCACTTGAAGGTGGAGCTGCTGTCTTCGCAGTGTAATACTGTCTGTTCTCAGCTGCAGCCATGCATCATTAGGAGAAGATGGTGGTAGTTTTTATTGTTGTTGTTGTTGTTGTTGTTGTTGTTGTTGTTGTCTTCAGTCCTGAGACTGGTTTGATGCAGCTCTCCATGCTACCCTATCCTGTGCAAGCTTCTTCATTTCCTAGTACTTATTGCAACCTACACCCTTCTGAATCTGCTTAGTGTTTTCGTCTCTTGGTCTTCCTCTACGATTTTTACCCTCCACGCTGCCCTCCAATGCTAAATTTGTGATCCCTAGATGTCTCAGAATATGCCGTACCAACCGACCACTTCTTCTAGTCAAGTTGTGCAACAAATTTCTCTTCTCTCCAATTCTGGTCAATACCTCCTCATTAGTTATGTGATCTACCCATATAATCTTCAGCATTCTTCTGTAGCACAACATTTCTAAAGCTTCTATTCTCTTCTTGTCCAAACTAGTTATCGTCCATGTTTCACTTCCATGCATGGCTACACTCCATTCAAATACTTTCAGAGACGACTTCCTGACACTTAAATCTATACTTGATGTTAACAAATTTCTTTTCTTCAGAAACGCTTTCCTTGCCATTGGCAGTCTAAATTTTATATCTTCTCTACCTCGACTGTAATCAGTTATTTTACTTCCTAAATAGCAAAACTCCTTTACTACTTTAAGTGTCTCATTTCCTAATCTAATTCCCTCAGCATCACCAGATTTAATTCGACTACGGTTCATTATCCTCGTTTTGCTTTTGTTGATGTTCATCTTATATCTTCCTTTCAAGACACTATCCATTCCGTTCAACTGCTTTTCCAAGTCCTTTGCTGTCTCTGACAAAATTACAATGTCATCTGCGAACCTCAAAGTTTTTATTTCTTCTCCATGGCTTTTAATACCTACTCCGAACTTTTCTTTTGTTTGGTTTAATGCTTGCTGAATATACAGATTGAATAACATAGGGAGAGGCCCCCTTCCCAACCACTGCTTCTCTTTCATGCCTCTCTACTCTTAATACCTGCCATCTGGTTTCTGTACAAATTGTAAATAGCCTTCCGCTCCCTGTATTTTACCCCTGCCACCTTTACAATTTGAAAGAGAATATTCCAGTCAACATTGTCAAAAGCTTTCTCTAAGTCTACAAATGCTAGAAACGTAGGTTTACCTTTCCTTAATATTTCTTGTAAGATAAGTCGTAAGGTCAGTATTGCCTCACGTGTTCCAATATTATTATTATTATTATTATTATTATTATTATTATTATTATTAAAATAAAGGTGGCCGTCAAAGTTTAGGCGTTAGCGTTTGTAAGGACACTGGAAGAAAAAACTAGGCGCGCACAGGTGACATTGCACTAATATAGGCTGGCTGTCTCTACCTTCGATAATGACAATTCGACGAGCGAACACGACTGGCCGTTTGGAATTGTGAGTGTCCACAGCATACTCGTCATGAACCAGCAAAAGGAAGGACAACACTTCAATGATGAAACCCTGGTTGATATTCACGGCAACCTGACTGATTGCGCCCAAGTCGTGTTACATGAAATTCCAAAAACATCAGAGAACCACTTCCGGCGTGGTCCACAACCTCCACGTACTTCGGATTGAACGCCTCATCGTATCATCGGTGCACTCAACAATACAGGGTGTTTATAAATGAATATCGCGGTTTGAACGCTTTATAATATTTATTATATTAAACTTACAATTATAAATGATGTGTTAAATGAAAGAGCAACTCAAACAGTTTTACCAAGAACCTTATAAATGTTCAATATGAGCACCATTTGTCACACGGCACACATCAAGTCTGTACCCGAGCGCTGGATAGGCCGCAAGGGGCCCAATGACAGGGCTTGCTTTGCATGGCCTCCACGTTCATCGCACCTAACGACATACGATTTTTTCCTTTGCGGCTTCATCAAGGATCGTACGTGCCTCCGCCACCAGCAGACCTCCATGAATTAAGAAACCGGATTGAAGCAGCTGTTGCCACAATCACTGAAGACACACTTATCAACGTTTGGGAAAAACTCGGCTATAGATTTGATGTGTGTCGTGTGACAAATGCTTCTCACACTGAACATTTATAAGGTTCTTGGTAAAACTGTTTGAGTTGTTCTTTCATTTGACATATCATTTATAACCATAAGTTTAATATTATAATGCGTTAAAACCCCGGTAGTCATTTGTGAACACCCTGTGTGTGTCATCAGAAAAGAGATAAAATTGTGACTCATCGGACCATGTCTCACGCCTCCAGTTACATGTCCAGTTTTTGTTTTATGTTGTTTGGCTTATTGAAATGCCGTTGTGAGCAATGGCCTCTTCGCGAGGTATCCGCCTCCTAATGTCCATTGCATCCGTTACCTTTGCAGTGTTCTCTCAGAAGCTGTTTGACATGAAACTACATTCACTGGCAGCATCAGTTCCTGTCGGGCTAGAATCAGATTGTCTTTGACAAAACGTGACACTCGCCTCCGTTCCCCGTTGGTTCGAATCTTTTTATGACACGGTCCGCCATCGGGAGCTGAGTGGTCAGCGCGACAGAATGTCAATCCTAAGGGCCCGGGTTCGATTCCCGGCTGGGTCGGAGATTTTCTCCACTCAGGGACTGGGTGTTGTGTTGTCCTAGTCATCATCATTTCTTCCCCATCGATGCGCAAGTCGCCGAAGTGGCGTCACATGGACACGACATTTACATTTCACTGCTCACACGCAATGTTACATGGACACCAGCGGCACAAAATTCTTCGTAGATAAGCTGGACCAGTTGGCTTTGATACAGCAGCAAATCGCGCCAATTCATTCACAGTGTAATCTCGGGCGCATTCAAATGCGACATATACTTTCTGTCACTTCTTCACGTAGACCCAAATTACCCTGCTGATTCATACAGGCGACTTCACTGCCATGATCTACACCAGTTGAGGAGTGTCACAAGGCCGCCTGGTACACGCTCTACGCAATTTGCACTGCTTCAAAGTGAGGACTGTGTCTCTTTTAAAGTGGTGACTAATATTTCGTCTGGTGAGCTTGGTTTGTCAGCTGCTAGTTTCGCAAATTGCTACGAGCGTAGAACTCACGTGCGACTTTGGTGCTGGTGGTCATCTAAGGTATTGGCCGCAGTTTTATGATCCTGGCCGAGTGCCTGCCCATATCACCCAGCGGCACAGGCCTCTCATGACGACGCTGTTAATCTCAGCTCGGACGGTTCCGGCGAAGCGAAGCCCATTTCTGCTGAGCGGAAGCGTGGGGCGTGAACACGACCGACTCCGGATTCTCACAGCGCTGCCCCACATTCTGCCGGCCGGCCCAAGGCGCACACTGCTTGCGTGTCAAGAAGAATCCTTGTCTAATCTCTCGCGTGCTCTAAGGATCCTCGCTGTTACTTCTTAAGGGTCGCATGTGGCACGGAACCACATATTCTTACTCGCGAGTAATTGTCTCCTCCTACTGTGTAGAGCTGGAGCGTGCAAGGGGGAACAATGCTTGCATTGTTCAGGTTCGGTATTTGGCCCATACTAACTGATGCGAGAAAAAGCTGCTGAGACCATTATTCAGCAGAAGTAGATCAAGACAGATTACTTTTTCTACGTTTCTCACTCGCTTCCTCTTCTTGGCTGTTCATGAGAGTCGGCTGGATAGAGTTCGTCCTGCACTAAAAGCAGCTTAAACTTAAATTTTGGGCGAAAACGACACTGTTCGCTTCCACCACCAAAGGGTACATGTGCTCACTACCTTTCTGTACATTAGATGACCACTGATTCTCATCGAGTCAGATGATGGTGACGATTCCAGCTGTGTGCAGGACACAGTCTGCCAAGACAGATTACTTACGGCCACAGTGTAGCCCTCATGAGGAGGAGAGGTGTCGGCGTGTCGTCCATATACACGTGCTTGTACGAGTACATAAGGCTCAGATGACATTTGTGGTACGTTGTGTGAACACTTTGATCTCGGCTGTTTCTTGTTATTTCGGCATCTTTTGCAAAAGATGTTCTTTCAATAGCGTATCGATTCCAGGCATTAGATCATATAGCGGTCTTAGGCACGTGGCGTCGACTGTCGGCAGTTTGTGGCAATCACAGCGGTTTCCCACCCATTCTACACACCGATTGTGCTGCAAGTTATCTGATTTCATGTTGTTCACAGGGAAAAGTGCTTTTCAAAGATTGTGCGATAGAAGAATATTGTCTATTAGATTTCTATATCGATAACTAACGATGAGGTACTGAATCGCCACTTAGAGGAGGAGAAATTGACCGTGGATCAGAACAAACAAGCACCAGGCGCAGCTTGCCACTGAAGGCGTTGCTTGCTGCAAGCGGTTCGTTGTTCGTTTCTAGTAATGTATGAATACTTCTCCCCCACTGTGTGAAGCCAGCTGGTACTTTTTGCAGAAGGATAATTTACTTAATTCCTTCAGAGGTACAGATTAGAAACGAAAAACCATACTGTTAGTTTACCGAATACCATCTTTGGTGTGATCTTTAGTTCTAATAAATAAAGTTATACTTTGTGAGCAACGGTGTATGAATAGTTTTTTCCGTGACTGTACATTTCCGTGTGCGTTTTTAACAATTAACAAAAATTCCTGTTGCATCTATTATACTTCATTGTTAAATTCTCCAAACACTTTCGCACGTCTTCGCTTGAACAGCATTATCTCGAAACTGCAGGGACGCATCGGAACAGAAGAAACAATGACGTGACAAAACTTGGAATACCTAATAGCAGCAACTAACTGTAGGCATGCTATTTCGAAAGCTCTACCGTCTTGAACTACTTTCGTATTTCGGCGTCGGAATTACTCGCACATTTATCCTGGTACCCTTTCTCTTCCAAAATACATCTACGTGGATACTCCGCAAATCACATTTAAGTGCCTGGCAGAGGCTTCATCGAATCACTTTCACAATTGTCTATTATTCCAGTCTCGTATAGCGCGCATAAAGTATGAACACCTACATATTTCCGTACGAGCTCTGATTTCCCTTATTTTATCGTGGTCAGCGTTCCTCCCTATGTAAGTCCGTGTCAATAAAATATTTTCGCATTCGGGGGAGAAAGTTGGTGATTGGAATTTCGTGAGAAGACTCCGTCGCAACGAAAAATGCCTTTCTTTTAATTATGTCCAGCCCAAATCCTGTATCATTTCTGTTACACTCTGTCCCATATTTCGCGATAATACAAAACGTGCTGCCTTTCTTTGTATTTATTTTAACGAATTCCTTTTAGCACTCATGTGGATGACCTCACACTTTTCGTTATTTAGGGTCAACTGCCACTTTTCGCACCATTCAGATATCTTTTCTTAATCGTTTTGCAGTTTGTTTCGATCTTCTGATGACGTTATTAGTCGATAAACAACAGCGTCATCTGCAAACAACCGAAGACGGCTGCTCAGATTCTCTCCCAAATCGTTTATATACATAAGGAACAGCAAAGGGCCTACAACACTACTTTGGGGAACGCCAGAAATCACTTTTGTTTTACTCGGTGACTTTTCGTCAGTTACTACGAACTGAGACCTCTCTGACAGGAAATAAATAACCCAGTCACATAACTGAGACGATATTCCTTAAGCACGCAATTTCACTACGAGCCGCTTGTGTGGTACCGTGTCAAAAGCCTTCCGGAAGACCTGAAATAAGGAATCGATCTGAAATCCCTTGTCAGTAGCACTCAAGCCTTCATATGAATAAGGAGGTAGTTGTGTTTCACAGGAACGATGTTTTCTAAACCCATGTTGACTGTGTGGCAATAGACCGTTTTCTTCGAGGTAATTCACAATTTTCGAACACAATATATGTTTCAAAATCTGCTGCATGTCGACGTTAACGATGTGGGCCAGTAATTTAGTGGATTACTCCTACTATCTTTCTTGAATATTGGCGTGACCTGTGCAACTTTCCAGTCTTTGGGTACGGATCTTTCGTCAAGCGAACGGTTGAATATGATTGTTAAGCATGGAGCTAATGCATCAGCATACTCCGAGAGGAGCCTAATTGGTATACGGTCTAGACCAGAAGACTTGCTTTTGTGAAGTGATTTAAGTTGCTTCACTACTCCTAAGATATTTACTTCTACGTTACTCATGTTGGCAGCTGTCCTCGATTCGAATTCTGGAATGTTTACTTCGCATTCTTTTGTGAACGCATTTCGGAAGGCTGTGTTTATTAACTCTGCTCTGGCAGCACTGTCTTTTATAGTATCTCCACTGTTATCGCGCTGAGAAGGGACTCTGGTTCCACTGGAGGGCCACAAGACTACAAGTTAAATGAAAGTAAATAACAAATGCACTCTCCGAGTCGTATTTCGAAACATGCGAGCTTTCCCACGTACAGAGTGTTCAAAAATGAAATGCCCAACCTGCCTCACATACGTGTTGACGCAAAGAACAAATATATTTCGTTAAGCAATCAGGTGTCGGAAATGCATATGAAGCAGTACGGAGTAACAAGGAGGTCATTGGACGAGGTTAAGAAAAGACCATATTAAATGTATAGGATGCAGTCTTCGGACTCACCCGAAAGAAGAGACACTTTCTTCGTACAGCAACTACTGTGAATTAAGACAAAGGAATTATAGACATTGGCTGCGAGCGAGCGTTGATTTAAATCAATAGGGAAAATTGAAAATTTGTGCCGGATCGGAATTAGAACCCGGGTCTACTGCTAATCAGGCAGATACGTTGATCACTACGCCATCCGGACGCAATGGTCATCTCAACTGCACGGACATGGTATCCACTGTTGGCTGAAGAAATGCCGATTTTGCTCTTCGGTATCAAGTTTGGATTTCGTCATACAGTGATACTCAGCAGTATGGATAGGGGTAGTGACGAAGAGGTGGCCGATAGCGCCTCCTGTATTGTTTCACTGTATGCAATGGAAGAACAGCAGAACGATGCTCTGATGAAAAAGGTGTTTCGTCTTACGGTTATTGTTGTTGTTGTAGTTGTGGTCTTCAGTCCTAACACTGGTTTGATGCAGCTCTCCATGCTAATCTATCCTGTGCAAGCTTCATCATCTCCCAGTACCTACTGCAACCTACATTCTTCTCAATCTGCTTAGTGTATTCATCTCTTGGTCTCCCTCTACGATTTTTACCTTCCACACTGCCCTCCAATACTATATTGGTGATCCCTTGATGCCTCAACACATGTCCTACCAACCGATCTCTTCTTCTAGTCAAGATGTGCCACAAACTTCTCTTCTCCCCAATCCTATCCAATACCTCGTCCATAGTTACGTGATCAACCCACCTAATCTTCAACATTCTTCTGTAGCACTACATTTCGAAAACTATTATTTGTCCATGTTTCACTTCCATACATGGCTACACTCCATACAAACACTTTCAGAAACGACTTCCTGACACTTAAATCTATACTCGATGTTAGCAAATTTCTCTTCTTCAGAAACGCCCTCCTTGCCATTGCCAGTCTACATTTTATATCCTCTCTACTTCGTCCATCATCAGTTATTTTGCTCCCCAAATAGCAAAACTCCTTTACTACTGTAAGTTTCTTATTTCCTAATCTAATTTGCTCAGCATCACCCGACTTAGTTCGGCTACATTCCATTATTCTCGTTTTGCTTTTGTTGATGTTCATCTTATATCCTATATATTGTGTGTGATGCTATTTATTGCTATTTATTGATTGGATATTTCCGTCTGTCTAAAAGTTGATATGACGCTATTTACAGAGAAATCAAGTTGAATGGGGTAACAAATCAAATGAGTCAACAATTAAATTATAACTGCGTAACGAGCCACCGGAGACCGCTACCCTCTCATACCAAAATACTCAGGCAGTATACCTGAACAACCTCCGAAATGTCATCGGTGCAGTTAAAGTTTATCATGTGGAAGTACGCGCGAATTTAAAATGTCATTGGAGATGTTTGATGTTTTATTTACCTTGTATTTGACGTATCATATGAAGGTCTGTAAACATCTGTAATTCTTAGTATTCATTTCTGGGGGTCATCCCATTCTTACAGTTTATATACGAGTTACTTGTATATTGATTTTCAGAGGCTATTGTAATATATCTGTATATTAGCAAACTCGGCAAAGCTTCGCAATTGCTAAGTATGTATGGTAATTGGATATACAGGGCGGGACAAACAAAATCGACCGGAGAACAGAGTTCCATGGTACATAGAAACAAAGCAGAGGAATGGAAATACAGTACTAAATTGATTGTAGCAGGTGTTGAAAGTGAACAACATTCATTCTTGGAGCCCCTGGGCCTTGCTCAGCAAGCTGTTGAAGGGGAGTCGAAGCTGGAATTGCTGCAATCTTCAATTATTAGGGTTATTGCGATACACCTTAGGTTTGAGGGCTCCCCACACAAAGTGACAGCTCAGGTGACCTGTATGGTCAGCTAGGACCGCGACCAGACTTAACTCTGCGAACAACTCTTTTCATGCCGTGAAGATTGTGTAAATGTGCTCCAAGGTTTAGCCGGCACCAGCAGTTGGCCATCCTGTTGGAAGTAACTGTAGGTCTTTTCCTCCTCCGTTAATACTACCATAAATTCACGTCCAATCGTATCTACTTGTCCGGGCAACTCCTATTTGCCCCACCATGTACATCCTGGCCTACTTTTCCCTGCCCCTCCCTCGCTCTGTCCATCTCCCCCTCCTGCCGTCCTTCCCTCCACGTCTCTCTCTCTCTCTCTCTCTCTCTCTCTCTCTCTCTCTCTCTCTCTCTCTCTCTCTCTATCACATCGCCCCATCCTCTGTCTCTATCCTTGTTCCCCTTTTCTATGTCCATTGCTGGCCGGTGTGGCCGTGCGGTTCTAGGCGCTTCAGTCTGGAACCGCGTGACCGCTACGGTCACAGGTTCGAATACTGCCTAGGGCATGGATGTGTGTGATGTCCTTAGGTTGGTTAGGTTTAAGTAGTTCTAAATTATGGGGGACTGATGACCTGAAATGTTAAGTCCCATAGTGCTCAGAGCCATGTGAAACATTTGAACCTATGTCCATTTCCTTCCCGCCCCGCTCCTCTTGGTTCGCGTGCTTTCCTCTCTCATTTTGAGCCTTGTTTATTGTTATTGCAAACGAAATCTTGATTGGGAACTGAAGGCGCTTAAAATGAATAGCAGAATCGTGGGGATAGTAGCTTTGGTTGTAGTAGTTCGCTTAGATTTAATCTGCGAATGAGCAACATTACAAAATTTCGGATGATTCAGATCTTATTTTCTGTGAACCCGACGGTAAGGGAAAAAAGGAACAAAACAGCACATTTTTGTCTATAGAATTTTTGTTTCTTATATATCGGGAGAAAGAATATGTATGTGAGGAACATTTTCTCTAATGGTTTTCTTGCCTTGCTACCGTAGTTGAAATTGACAGCAAGAAAGAAATCGAAACCGCGCGTTGTTACAGCACAGAATTTTCTTTCTCGCAATCGATTTTGACAGACAGCCTGCATATTGTCAATTAAAAATATATATAGCCAATGCCCGTTAGAATATTTATTAGTGTCGTGTAAAAAATGAATTAATTCGGTCAATTACTCGTGGAGAGTTTTGGTAACAACGTTAAACAACGACTTTTTTTATGGAGTACATAGACGAGTCAGATCCAGACGAATTATAGGACATAAGACTGTTACATTTGGCACATTAGAGGGTGCAGTGGTACGGCAACAAGATGAGCTTTTATAAAATTTTCATAACGGTGCCCAAGTGCCTTCGAATTGGATTGTAAATAAAGAACAAATACAGGTGTGTGGAAAATTGCTATGAAAATAGCCTTTATGTTCCAAAATAGAACAATTTACAGCTGAAGTCCGCATTACCCAGCGCCATGGAAGCAATTCTTATTAGTGAAACACATGCGTTTATGCCGCTGGATCCTTCTGCCATCTCGAAGGTTTGGTAGGAGACGGCAGTGGTAGCCTAGAAAAGTGGTAGCCTGTGAACTCGCTAAAGTTTTCTCGCTCCTTCCGCAGTCCCCTGGTGACGCAGCGGTGGGGGCCGCTGGTGCGTGGGTGCGGAAGCAGACTGGCTGGCGGCCTTTTGAGGACTGCCGCCGCCGTCCGCGTGTTTACGGCTGTGGCTGCACAGCGCGCAGATCCGGCGCGGCCACAGCTTGCCTGCTCAGCACGTTACGTCATGCGTGGCGGTCTTCGTCCACACAATGGGAAAGGACACAGGACTGCTTGCCGACGTCGGGCGCCGCTTTGACCCACTAACCGCGCCGCGCCATTGTGCTACACACGCGTGCATGTTCCCTTTGCTTACGCCGTCCACAGCTCCTCTGTCTCGGTTTCTTTATCCACCCCATTTCCGGCCGCGCAACTACAACAGTCTCTGGTCACCGTGGGAGTATAATACGAGTAACAGCCAAATATTATAAAAACTACTGTGCTGCATTAAGAAAGGTTATGAAAAAGTCCAGAAGCATGTGCATCATGTCTGAGATTAATACCTCTGATAACAAAATCAAAACAATTTGGAATATTATTACAAGGGAGACAGGGCAACCAAGAGTACAGGATGACGGCATCACCATCAAAGCGAATGGAAACTTGATAAACAACAAGCCAGAAGTCGAAAATATTTTGAATAATCATTTTTTAAATGTTGTAGACAAAATAGGATCTAAATGTTCATTAGAAGAAGCAAGGTAGTTAATGGAAGCGGCCTTACCCACACCATTTGTTACAATTCAAATTCCACCCACCTCTCCTTCTGAAACTAGGAAGATAATAAAACTCTATCAAGAATAAAAGCTCACATGGAATTGATGGCATTTACAGCAGGATAATAAAAGCTTGTTCCCAAGAAATAAGTGGGATTCTTAGCCGCATATGTAATAGCTCTCAGAAGCAGGGTATTTTCCCAGATAGACTGAAGTATGTCATTGTTAAACCACTGCATAAAAAAGGGGATACGTCTGATGTCAACAACTACCGCACAATCTCTCTTCTGACTGTCTTATCCAAAATTCTTGAAAAAATAAGGTATTGTAGAGTAGCTCCACACCTTTGTAAAAATAAAGTTCTAACAAAATGTCAGTTTGGTTTCCCGAAGGGTTTTTCAACGGAAAATGCTATATATAATTTCACTAATGAAATATTAAATGCTCTGAGTAAAAGCCATTGGGATTTTTTGTGATCTATCAAAGGCTTTTGATTGTGTAAATCATGGAATACTTCTAGATAAGCTCAAGTACTGTGGTATGAATGGTACAGTGCTCAAATGGTTTAAATCGTACCTAACTGGAAGAGTGCAGAAAGTTCAAATACACAGTTCTCATTCATGCAAAAAAAAAAAAAAAAAACTGGCGATTTCTCAAACTGGAGAACAATCAAGAATGGGGTGCCACAAGGTTCGGTCTTGAGTCCTCTGCTGTCCTTAATATATATTAATGACTTGCCATTCTATATTCACGAAGATGCAAAGCTTGTACTTTTTGCCGATGATACAAGTATAGCTATCACACCCAACAGACAAGAATTAACTGGTGAAATTATAAACGATGTTTTTCAGAAAATCATTAAGTGGTTCTCTACAAATGAGCTCTCTCATTAAACTTTGACAAAACACAGTATATACAGTTCCACACAGCAAATGGAATGACCCCATTAATAAATATAGACTTCGACCAGAAATCGGTAGCTAAGGTAGAATATTCAAAATTTCCAGGTATATGCATTGATGAGGGGTTGAACTGGAAAAAACACACTGAGGATCTGCTGAAACGTTTGAGTTCAGCTACTTATGCTATTAGGTTCATTGCAAATTTTGGCGATATACATCTGAGTAAATTAGCTTACCACGCTTTTTTCATTCTCTGCTTTCGTATGGCATCATATTCTGGGGTAACTCATCATCGAATAAAAGAGCGTTAATTGCACAAAAGCGTGTAAACAGAATAATCGCTGGAGCTCATCCAAGATCATCCTGCAGACACTTATTTAAAGAGCTAGAAATCTTCACTGTAGCCTCACTATATATATATATATATATATATATATATAATTCACATATGAAATGTTTTGTTAATCCCAACAAATTCAAACGTAATAGCAGTGTACATGGCTACAACACTAGGAAAAAGGATGCTCTTCACTACTCACGGTTAAATCTAACTTTAGCTCAGAATGGGGTAATTATGCTGCCACAAAAGTCTTTGGTCACTTACCTAATAGCATCAGAAGTCTGACAGATATCCATATAGAATTTAAAAGGTTCAAATGGCTCTAAACACTATGGGACTTAACATCTGAGGTCATAAGTCCCCTAAAACTTAGAACTAGTTAAACCTAACTAACCAAAGGACATCACACACATCCATGCCCGAGGCAGGATTCGAACCTGCGACCGTAGCGGTCACGCGATTCCAAACTGAAGCGCCTAGAACCGCACGGCCACACCGACCGGCCATTTAAAAGGAAATTAAAATAATTTCTTAATGGCAACTGCTTCTACTCATTAGATGAATTTTTGAATATAGTAAGTGGGTAATTTCCTAACCCCCACGAAAAAAAATAAAAATAATATTTAGTGTCATGTAATATTTTGTGTAATGTAATATCTTGTATAGACACCTTTTATTAACCTGACACGTTCCACATCATTAGAAACTGTCGTATTCATGATATATGGGACAAGTACTAATCTAATCTAATCTAATGCGTTCATTGGCAGTAAATTTTGTGGTGGAGTTTATGTCCTGTTGCTTTGTGATTTTATACGAATGATCATCATCATCATCATCCAGTATTGGTTTAGGCATCCTTGTCTGTTGCAATTTCAGGTTGACTGCAGCTCATGCTTCCATCTCTATTTAGGGCGCCCAACATTTCTTTTCAAGTGAGATGACCATTAATTTAGGCATTCGTTCGTCTGACATCCTTTGAATGGCTTCATGGTTTTCCTTTACGTGCCCTTCTGTTTTCCGAAGTACACTTTGACTCAGTTTCCCTATTCTTTATCCGACCTATGAGTATGTAACCAACTACGGCTCTTAGGAGGCTCATCTCTGCTGCTTCAGTCCTCATCTGTTGACTAGCGGTTAGAGTCCAAGTCCTTAACCATACCAGTAGAACTGGTACTACCATCAAATTATAATACTGTCTCTCCCCTAATTTTTTTGAGCACACTGCAATTTATAGTATCTACTAATTGTTGAAATTTTTGCAATTTATATTCTTGGTCATTGAAAGTAATATGTGAGACCTCACATCTAAAGTATTTAAAAGTATTTTCTTGTTGTTGTTTTTTTTTATAGACAGTTGTTATTTTGGTTCTTAAATGCTCCGTACCGTGGAATGTCATTATCTCAGTTGTAGTTTTATTTGCTTTCCTATTACCATTCGCTACCTTGTGTAAGGTGGATTCCTCGCACTAACACGATTCATTATACCATTCAATAGTTTTCGAGACACTGCGGGCTGTTCGTCAGATGAAGATGTTACAGGATCATTATTTTCTGGACCATGTGTAACTGGAGGCTAGGATTGTGGTGCTCCCAAGCATCTCGGCGTCTGTGACAAATTAATGTTCCCACTTTACACTCACGTGCACCTAAATATTGTGTGACTGTGTGTGTGAAATTAGATTTCTCACGGATTCACCCGACTCTAGCATCTACTTGCACACAATCGCAAAAATAACACACCTGTAACACCTCCATTTGATGATCAGGGTTGCCGTGGCTCTAAAACTAGTTAATGCTCCAATAAATCGTGTTCAGTTGAGGAAGCTACTGTTTGTATACCATACATCCACAGTGGATGTAATGATATGATGTGGTGTAAATTTCACTGGCACTTCAGTATATGACTAACTTGCCCATTATCACTACTTGCGCCTTACAGTTTCTAAAATGGCCTGAAATACGCAAGTTTCAGTTCGTACTCCGCAATTGAGTACCCATTGATATCCGCTGACAAATCCGGCAGTGCCGGTATTCATTTCGTCAGAAACGGAAACAAAAAATGAACTGTGTTTAGAGTGTATATAGAAAAAGTTTCATTTCCGTGTATTCATCTTCGAAATTATGTAACAGCTGTACAAAGAAATGCGCAGAATATAAAAATATTTAAGTGCAGTATCCCAATTAAGAAACATGAACCCGGCCAGTTTCTGTGCGCTGGGCGCAGCTCCTACACATGTTTACAACGCGATTTTGTAAACGTCTCTAGTGCAGCGCCTCTTCATCGCTTTATAGGCGGCTATTGTTTTCGCCTACAGCCTATTGCGTTTCGTAGTTAAAAACTGTCAAAAGCGACGCTAGCTGTCAGGGATTTCCTTAATTTAACTCGACTTTACGAGGGTCTTAGTAGTACAGGAAAAACTGTATTAAAACTTCATGTACGATGAGACAGTTTTCAAGCATGTCAGTGTTGAACGCGTCACATTCCTTGAACATCGTAGAGTGACATACTTGCGTAGCTATATTCAGCGCCATATGAGGATATTGTCTGTGAAATAAATTCTAAATCGAGTTACTAGCAAATGAGTAATAAAAATAAACGTCAGCATTTTTTCAAGCATCTCAGTGTTTATGACGTCAGAACCCCTGAGGTGGTTCTACCCCGGCAGTGACTGTTGCCTGACAGTCAGGAGCACGCGTACCAATTTTGGTTGGAATCTGTCCAGTGGTGTAGGAAATGCAGAACATTCATACACATATACATACATACATACATTTTATAATGTTTATGGATCCCAATCTTATACACTCCTGGAAATGGAAAAAAGAACACATTGACACCTGTGTGTCAGACCCACCATACTTGCTCCGGACACTGCGAGAGGGCTGTACAAGCAATGATCACACGCACGGCACAGCGGACACACCAGGAACCGCGGTGTTGGCCGTCGAATGGCGCTAGCTGCGCAGCATTTGTGCACCGCCGCCGTCAGTGTCAGCCAGTTTGCCGTGGCATACGGAGCTCCATCGCAGTCTTTAACACTGGTAGCATGCCGCGACAGCGTGGACGTGAACCGTATGTGCAGTTGACGGACTTTGAGCGAGGACGTATAGTGGGCATGCGAGAGGCCGGGTGGACGTACCGCCGAATTGCTCAACACGTGGGGCGTGAGGTCTCCACAGTACATCGATGTTGTCGCCAGGGGTCGGCGGAAGGTGCACGTGCCCGTCGACCTGGGACCGGACCGCAGCGACGCACGGATGCACGCCAAGACCGTAGGATCCTACGCAGTGCCGTAGGGGACCGCACCGCCACTTCCCAGCAAATTAGGGACACTGTTGCTCCTGGGGTATCGGCGAGGACCATTCGCAACCGTCTCCATGAAGCTGGGCTACGGTCCCGCACACCGTTAGGCCGTCTTCCGCTCACGCCCCAACATCGTGCAGCCCGCCTCCAGTGGTGTCGCGACAGGCGTGAATGGAGGGACGAATGGAGACGTGTCGTCTTCAGCGATGAGAGTCGCTTCTGCCTTGGTGCCAATGATGGTCGTATGCGTGTTTGGCGCCGTGCAGGTGAGCGCCACAATCAGGACTGCATACGACCGAGGCACACAGGGCCAACACCCGGCATCATGGTGTGGGGAGTGATCTCCTACACTGGCCGTACACCTCTGGTGATCGTCGAGGGGACACTGAATAGTGCACGGTACATCCAAACCGTCATCGAACCCATCGTTCTACCATTCCTAGACCGGCAAGGGAACTTGCTGTTCCAACAGGACAATGCACGTCCGCATGTATCCCGTGCCACCCAACGTGCTCTAGAATGTGTAAGTCAACTACCCTGGCCAGCAAGATCTCCGGATCTGTCCCCCATTGAGCATGTTTGGGACTGGATGAAGCGTCGTCTCACGCGGTGTGCACGTCCAGCACGAACGCTGGTCCAACTGAGGCGCCAGGTGGAAATGGCATGGCAAGCCGTTCCACAGGTCTACATCCAGCATCTCTACGATCGTCTCCATGGGAGAATAGCAGCCTGCATTGCTGCGAAAGGTGGATATACACTGTACTAGTGCCGACATTGTGCATGCTCTGTTGCCTGTGTCTATGTGCCTGTGGTTCTGTCAGTGTGATCATGTGATGTATCTGACTCCAGGAATGGGTCAATAAAGTTTCCCCTTCCTGGGACAATGAATTCACGGTGTTCTTATTTCAATTTCCAGGAGTGTATTATACAGGAAACGGAATTAAATGACTCTGCACAAACTTAGTTCAATTTGTTTTCATGCCATTTCCACTCCTACTCAGACCAGGGGTGAAATGTCGTCGGGATTGTCACCATTCAGAGCAGCAACACCAGAAACAATGGATTCGACCTAATCTTATTTCGACCGCTTTTACATGCCATCTCCTTTACACCTCCAACGCCATTCGTAGCGTGACATTCTTTACCACCCGCCCACACCACCCTCCCAGTTTCTTTTGGAGATAGCAGGCCGTACCTGTACCAAGTTTAGTTTCTCGAGGCGTTTCAGGGTATGCTTACACGTGAGCACTTCCCAACTTTACCCTCGCATATAGAGGAGCGATGAATGACATACCCCAAGGGTCACACTCGCAAATGGAGGTGCCACGAATGACATACTCCAAGGTAACCGTCTCTTGGCAGTAAGTCATACGTGTACTAAGTTTAATTACTTTGCTGCCGGGGTTGCAGAACTCCACTGACTCGACAAAATATTATGACCACTGCCTACTGCAAAATTCAGTGTCTCGTGGAGCGCTGCGGGCACGTGAGTAGGAATAGAATATAAGCGAAGTAGAGATGAATGGGGGGGGGGGGGGGGAATTATTCAAGCAAAGATACGAGCCGTGAATGGGATAATCTGCTGACATACGCTTGTTTCAAAATGGGCAGATCGTTGTAGATCGCTGACTGGGAGCAAGCATATCAGAAACAGGAAAGCTGATCGGCTGTTGGCGTGTTGCTGCCGTAGACATCCATGGAAAGTGATTCAAGGACGGCGAAACCACGGGTAGGCGAAACGGTGATGGGCGTCTACGTCTCACCACAAAACGTATGTCTGCTTTGTAAAACAGGATAGACGGCGAACTGTGGCAAATCTGTCGTCACAGTTCAGTGCTCGTGTATGTGCAGTGTTTCGGAGCACACGATTCAGAGCACATTGTCAAATACGTGTTGCCGTTGTGTGCATCGACATCGTCAATTACGATGGCAGTCGGCACGGGATCCATCGAGATTGGACAGTGGGTCAATTGAAATGTGTCGCCAGGTTAGATGAATCACCTTAATTGTTTGCAGTTGTCCCCAAGGCCTATGACGCCCTCCAGTAGGATAATGGTTCCTGTCACAATGCCAGAATCGTGCCACATGGGTTTGAGGAGCATGATGATGAGCTTAGGTTCGTGTCTTGGCTACCAAATTCACCTGGTCTGAGCCTGATGGATGGAACACATTTGAAACGGCAAGTGGCGGCGCTTCGCGCTCTCAAGCCACCAGTCCGTAATTTACGGAAACGGCGTAACCTGCGCGTAAACACTCTATGCCGCATACCTCCTGGAACCTACCAGGGAGCTGTCGAAACTATGCCACGCAGAATAGCTGCTGCATTGCGTTCCAAACGACGTTTAACACTCCACTAAGCACGTAGTCACTATGTTTTGGTCCATCTGTGTGTTTGAGACTGAATGGAGTGGAACTGAGGAGGGGTCATCGTGGAGTCTTAGGTCACGCCTGTGTGACTCCCCGTAACATTAGAATACACCAAAGAGACTCGGTGAATCCTCTCTGGGCGGGGAGACGGTTTCGGAGCCACTGTAGGTGCATAGCGTGTCGTGTACTGGCAGGAGAGTGGGTAGCCGGGGCGGCCGCGGTTAAGCCTGCAGCTATGCCGGGCACGTAGCGCGGCTTCCTGCCGCCGTCGCTTGCATTGTAAACCTAGTCTGCTGGCCCTCCTCCCTGACGCCTCCTGACTCAACGGCTTGGCGTACCTCACCTCGTTCTGGCGCTTGCCTGCCAGAGTTGGAAGAAACTCACCAACGAAGCACTGTATAAAATCCGCGTAGGATTTCTTTACTTCGTTTATACGTGTTCCTTTGAAAAGCAGATTTCCGCCGTTTACTGTGATATGCCACCAAGACGACTCATATGCATCAAAGGAGTGACAAAAAAGAAACGGGACTACTCCCTTTACGAAAGAAGATTTGTCGTTGTTAGTGCAAAGCTGTTTTTCGACCTTAAACTTCGTCCTTACTCCGCATTAACGAAAAAAAAGTGCGATTAACTCAATAACAGTGAAAGAGCAGGCCATGGAACGAATTCAGAGACGAGCTGTAAGAATCGTTTCAGGTCGGTGTAGTCCGTACGAAAGTGTATCAGACATTATTGGGGAACTTAAACGCGTATCCTTGGAAGAATCCTTACGTAGTTCTCGTGAAGCGCTGGAGCATAAATTTAGAGAACCAATACTCCAAGAAGATTGTGCTACTGTTGTGCTGCCACCAAAATATATCTCGCCCAGGGATGATTACAGTGAGGTCAGAGCGATTAGGGGACGTGCAGTCGCATATACTATTCGCGGAAGCCAAGTTGACACTAGAATGAGATTTTCACTCTGCAGCAGAGTGTGCGCTGATATGAAACTTCCTGGCAGATTAAAACTGTGTGCCCGACCGAGACTCGAACTCGGTACCTTTGCCTTTCGCGGGCAAGTGCTCTACCATCTGAGCTACCGAAGCACGACTCACGCCCGGTACTCACAGCTTTACTTCTGCCAGTACCTCGTCTCCTACCTTCCAAACTTTACAGAAGCTCTTCTGCGAACCTTGCAGAACTAGCACTCCTGAAAGAAAGGATATTGCGGAGACATGGCTTAGCCACAGCCTGGGGGATGTTTCCAGAATGAGATTTTCACTCTGCAGCGGAGTGTGCGCTGATATGAAACTTCCTGGCAGATTAAAACTGTGTGCCCGACCGAGACTCGAACTCGGTCGGGCACACAGTTTTAATCTGCCAGGAAGTCAAGTTGACACTGTTTCCGCTGACGCGACTGGAAATCGCTGCGACCTTTGGAATCACGAAGATGAACAGTTGTAAAATAGGTGGTTTGTCGCAAAATAGTAGTCAAGGATGTTTTTGCATCCATTTATTATTCATTAAGCGTTTCGGGCCCTGCCCATCGTCAAATGACCTGGTGACAGTGGCAACAGAAAAATATTCTTACACTATAGCAAATATACACAAGTGTCTTAAAAGAGGATGTATGCTAAAGTATCATTGAACAACAAAGAAATTTAAAACAAAATACGTACCATTCAGTGCAGAATGAATATACAACTTTGAAAGGTATGTCAATCAACGTTGAAAGAAAAAGAGTTTACTATTTCACTCAGCAAATAACTTTAAGACTAATATTTATTTGCCGAGTGAAGTAGTAAACTTTTTTCTTTCAACGTTGATTGACTTTCTTGTCAAAGTAGTATATTCGTTCTGTACTGAATGGTACGTATTTTGTTTTAAATGTTTCTGACGTCATAGCATGGAATAAAACGTTGGGAAGTCTTTCCGAACGTGCAGAGCAGTAACTAGCATGTCAGATACCCCGAACGTGCGTCTGAACGTTGGCCAGTGAGGTGGCAGAACGTTGCTTACGTCACATCGACGACATCTCCCTTGAGTAGATAGTTGTGAGGAGCTATATTGGCATTCAGTTGAAGTCTATATGTATATGCAGTTTCTGAGCACCAGAAAATTGAGAATTACTAGAAATCCCGTCGTTAATTGTACGATTCGTTGTAATAAAATGACGAGAAACATCATATTCGTCGTAAAAGAATTATTGTTACTTGCATATTATGATGTTCTTGGTGTTGTTGTCTTCACTCCTGAGACTGGTTTGATGCAGCTCTCCATGCTACTCTATCCTGTGCAAGCTTCTTCATCTCCCAGTACCTACTGCAACCTACATCCTTCTGAATCTGCTTAGTGTATTCATCTCTTGGTCTCCCTCTACGATTTTTACCCTCCACGCTGCCCTCAAATACTAAATTGATGATCCGTCGATGTCTCAGAACATGTCCTACCAACCGATCCCTACTTCTAATCAAGTTGTGCCACAAGCTCCTCGTCTCCCCAATTCTATTCAATACCTCCTCATTAGTTATGTGATGAACCCATCTAATCTTCAGCATTCTTCTGTAGCCCCACATTTCGAAAGCTTCTATTCTCTTCTTGTCCAAACTATTTATCGTCCACGTGTCACTTCCATACATGGTTGCACTCCATACAAATACTTTCAGAAACGACTTCCTGACACTTAAATCCATACTCGATGTTAACAAATTTCTCTTCTTCAGAAACGCTTTCCTTGCCATTGCCAGTCTACATTTTATATCTTCTCTACCTCGACTGTCATCAGTTATTTTGCTTGCTCCCCAAATAGCAAAACTCCATTACTACTTTAAGTGACTCATTTCCTAATCTAATTCCCTCCGCATCACCAGAATTAATTCGACTAAGGTTAATTATCCTCGTTTTTCTTTTGTTGATGTTCATCTTATACCCTTCTTTCAAGGCACTGTCCATTCCATTCAAATGCTCTTCCAAGTCCTTTGCTGTCTCTGACAGAATTACAATGTCATCGGCGAACCTCAAAGTTTTTATTTCTTCTCCATGGATTTTAATACCTACTCCGAACTTTTCTTTTGTTTCCTTTATTGCTTGCTCAATATACAGATTGAATAGCATCGGCGAGAGGCTTCAGCCCTGTCTCACTCCCTTCCCAACCACTGCTTCCCTTTAATGCCCCTCGACTCTAATAACTGCCATCTGGTTTCTGTACAAATTGTAAATAGCCTTTCGCTCCCTGTATTTTACCGCTGCCACCTTTGGAATTTGAAAGAGAGTATTCCAATCAACATTGTCAAAAGCTTTCTCTAAGTCTGTAAGTGCTAGAAACGTAGGTTTGCCTTTCCTTAACCTTTCTTCTAAGATAAGTCGAAGGGTCAGTATTGCCTCACGTGTTCCAACATTTCTACGGAATCCAAACTGATATTCCCCGAGGGCGGCTTCTATCAGTTTTTCCATTCGTCTGTAAAGAATTCTCGTTAGTATTTTGCAGCTGTGACTTATTAAACTGATAGTTCGGTAATTTTCACATCTGTCAACACCTGCTTTCATATTATGATAGTATGCCATTAAAGGCAAGGGCGCATAGAGAATTCGTCAGAAACGTAGTTTTCTTGGTACAGTTTGTCGTTATTAAATTTCAGTCAGTAACATAGTTACGATTAAAGCTTTCCGGATACGGTAACTCGCTGGAATTAGATGTCAAAGATTTAGTGGTCGGTTTAGCGCAGCCGGCACGGTAGCTCAGCGTGTTCGGTCAGAGGGTAAAACAACACTGAGTGAACGGTTCAACGAAGAGCCAGAACGGATGTCATCGGCGTCCGCCCCTAACGAATTCAACGAACAGTATAGAACAAAATGAGATAAAAAAATTAATAGCGTTACAGATTCGTAACAAGTGTGAAGGTGGTGGTGGAGTGGGCTCGCGTCCCAGAACATCTAAATATTTTTTTCTAATTTTCACGTTTTTGATAGGATCTGATACTTTGTGATCTGTTTAATATAAGTGTATACTATAATATCCGATGTTACGTAAATATAAGTCTACTTTTTTTAGGAATGAGTTTGTTCGATTGGCTTGATTTACAGGACATCTTGTACTACTTGTAGTAAGATATTTTATACTTCATTTTCTTTAAGTTTGGTAATTCATATGTTGTAAAGATCTGCAGCTGAATGGGGACAGTGATCAAGTAAGAATGTTTCTTAGTGTTTTACTAAAAACTGAGAATTATGAAATAATTTTCATCTTACGTGAAGAAAGATTGTAAATTTGTATCGCACCATTTCTAACGGAACGTTTATAAGCCAATGTCCTTATTGAATGGACATGTTACTTTCCGTGTTGCATTAAAACATGTCCATGTATACTGAAGTTTCTATTTATGTATATTACAGACAGAACAATGTGACCAGCATATGGACACTCTAAGAAACGTGCGTTTTAATAGTGCTAACATAGGAATTTAACGTGGGCCCATTTTGTACACACTATGATTTACGAACTGGTACCATCTCACAACTGCCGATGGAGCGCGTTGCGATCGCGTTACTAGTTTGGGGAAACACGTACCTTATGGACAAGTCAAATCGTTTCTGAGTGTTCAGCAGCACACTGAACTCGGCACGCTCAACGTAGACATCAGAAAGCACGGTCCGTCTGCTGACGGCGTTATAGATATCTCGCTGGGCATCAACTCGAGTGAAGTGGTTCCTAAAGCCATGGTCCTTTGGAGGTGATATATCGTTGTCGTCCTCCGAATTCTACATATAAACTACCTGGAAAAAAAAGTGACGGATAGCATGACGCAGACAGTTCATACAGACATGTGTCGTGAGTGAATGAGCGTTTTCCTGTTGAAAAACGACTGCACGATATTGTCGCATGCGAGGTAGCGCACGAGGACGAATGAAGCTAGAGACTTATCATTTTGTTGCCAAAGTTCCTTCAGTCATTACTTGTTCTCGGATGGCAGGTGCAAATGTGAGAGGGTTACAGTGTACTTGCACAAAACGGCGACCCTACCTTGTGGTGGTCAGACGTGGTCTATCGGAACCTTGGAGAGTATATCTGCCGCCACTTTCCTACCCAGTCCAACAATGTGGCACACTGTCATATCCGAATACCTCACAGGTCTGGGTATTGCTTGGTTGGACTAGCCGATAAAATGGAGACTCAAAAGAGGCCCCTATCAAACTTCATCATATACTGATAAACGCTGTCTCACACGTGCGGTTGCATCTCCGTGTCCCTGAAGGTCATCTCCGTGTCCTTCAAGGTGATCACTGAACATCTGATGCTGCCGGCCTGGTAACAACACTAAACACCAGTAACAGTGATGCACTCTGACGGCAGTTCTATTTATCTTCGAGAATTCCCATTCTTGTCATTTACATACCACTGATGATGTGCATGTAAACGAAGTTGCATCAACGATGTCCTTTGGATGCTTCACTTTTTTTGTCAGGCAGTGTACACACATACTAACCAACCACTACGATGTAGACAGCAGAGGGTCTGAACTGATGTTATCCACCCACTTACACGGGGACCAGCTGTTCAATGTGGCCTCTGCACCACGGTGCAGCTCGGCATTATGAATATTAGCAAACGCTGCCAGAGGTGAAACAAGTGATGAGTAAGAATAGATAAATTCTGTCAATTTATATGGAATCGAAAGCCAGTGGCGGAGATAAATTTACCCATCGGGTCACCTATTCTGATCAGCTTTCGCACGACTGTAACTCGTACTCAGATTTAACAAATGCTGGTGTAGTACGATACGCCCCTCTGATATTTCCGACAAATAGCGTTTCAGCAATACAGGTTAGGAGTCATACAAGACTGTTGAACAACATATTACGGCGCCAGCTGCCTAGCAACGAGGTTAGCGCAACCGGCTTAGGCGGCCAGCTGGAACTCTGTCCGTACTGCGTTGGCTCTCAACAACTTTCTTTCCCTAATCTTCCACCAAAAACACTCACATGATGATTCTTGGATCTCCATTGAAGGTACATTTCAAAATCACAGTGATCTTGTCCAAAGTATAGTGGAACTGGTTATAAACAGTTGACTAATCACTCAACCACACTTCTAGTGTCGAAATCAGCCTGACTGTAACACAGCAGGTACGCAAGTAACCAACCATGGTCCATTCTACGAATAGAGGACGTAAATTTCTCTATTAATGCTTTAAAAGCAGTGTACATTATTCAAAACAGGTAGAGCCTTCACTGCTTTGCGGGTATGAATGTTCGTTTCATCACAATTTCTTATTATACCTTGATTATCTCCCTCCACAAATGTACATAAGAGAGTAAGTTACTCATGTCGTCTCGCGACAAGACCATTGCCCAACAAGAATGAAGCACTGTCAGAAGAGATTACAATGTTCTGGTTACTTTACAGATAGCAGTTCTGCTGAAAATTTAAGTTTGCGGAACATTACTATCTTTTGGGGCAAAAAAAGTCTAAATTTCACACAGATTCGCCGTAAAATTCTGACAGTATGTGGACCAATGCAATGTCACGACCAGGCTTAGTGAAATGGTGCCAACAATTCTACCAAGGTCTTGCAGACGTGGGTAGTGCTGATCGGACGGGAAAACCACCGACATAGACCACAGATGACAATGTCGAGGAATCGAGGAACTGATCGACAGCAATCGCAGATTTTCCTGTGATGACGACGATCACGTACCAGTTCTCGAATGACTCTCCGTGACCAAGGAGCGGATATCTGTCATTAAGGAATTTATCGATTTGTAGAACGCTCCAATCGTTGTTGACAGACAGTAAGTGATTATGTTGAAAAATAGTGCATGTACCTGTACCACTCTGAAGCGTAGCGCAGCATTCAATAAAAATTACGACTGGGATCTTACTGTGTAACTTAATTTTTGAACTCCCGTGGCACCACTATATTGTCATTGTTATTATTATTATTATTATTATTATTATTCATTGTCGAAGAAGTATGATCAGGTGTAACAATACAAGTGTTTGGTGAAAGTTCAGAAAAAAGGCAAATGACGGCACTCAACGTACTACGAGCATACTTCAGTTTGCCCTGTTGCGCTAACGCCACTGTGCGACGGCTGGCGCTAGTACGTCCTTGAATGTAGATTTTTCGAAAATACTTGAAAAACAGTACTAGAGCAACATTTGTTACGCCTCTGCATCCACTACAGTCACGCGAAAGATGAGGAAAATCGATGACCCATTGGATGTATGCTTAGGGTACGCTTATGTTGCAGCATCTTGCTCGCTGGCAGCCACGCTACAGTCTCGCTTCTCGCTGGGAGTAATCGCGTTGCAACTGTTCACATAGCAGCAGAGTCAAACACGGCATTGCTGGAGTGGATTTGAAGCAGCCAGTCACAGCTGTGGTTTCAGGACATACGGCAATGGTCGCGGTGCGAAACACGTACCGCCGCGCAGGATTAGTCGAGCTGTCTAGGGCGCTGCAGTCATGGATTGTGCAGCTAGTCGCGGCGGATGTTCGAGTCCTCCCTCCAGCATGTGTGTGTGTGTGTGTGTGTGTGTGTGTGTGTGTGTGTGTGTGTGTGTGTGTGTGTGTGTCCTTAGGATAATTTAGGTTAAGTAGTGTGTAAGCTTAGGGACTGATGACCTTAGCAGTTAATTCCCATAAGATTTCACACGCATTTGCACATTTTGAAACACGTACTACCTCGATATTTTGAGAACCGAAAACAAGAGCCCTACCCAATAAGAAGAAGGGACCGTTTATGAGAAGTTGCTCCGCTAACAAAAGAAACTGCCCGTCGCACACTCCTCAGATTTAGTGGTAATGGAGCCCAGTGGACAGCCCGTCAGAAACTGAACACAGATCAAGCATGAAAACAGGAAGAAGGTGCACTTAACTGTAAAAAGGGGGGGGGGGCGACATGGAAACTGTGAACGGTGTACGCTTAACAAGTGCAACCTTGAACGAAGCAGAGAAGTGGCGGTGTTGGACTGCAAAGCGTGTGAGTAGTGCCCTCGTGTCCTTTGTATTGATTGATTTATTTTTCGCTGTATTCCTAATTTGCATCTGTGTCGTGGTGTCACGCCCGTTTGCAACAGTGATGCGCAAAACAACTCTATTAGCAGCAGAAAGGAAGCGGATTTCGAATGGATACCGCAAACGTTCGATGGCAAGGCGACATGTCCACCGAATCCTCCACCAGAAAACACATCTGACGTGTCACACAGTATTAGTGGCAGTACGTGTGTCATATGATAGGAATCTCTTACCGACGCACCAAATTTGTACTCCTAGTAAGAGAATGAGATATGACTCCCTGCTCGATTTAGGTGTTCGTATGAATGCGAATGCGGTCACTCGCAAGGAAATAATGAGAATATAATAAATTTGACACACAGCCTGCAACAAACGAACGTAACGGTTTCACATTCACACAAGTTTCTCTGTGCCGTGTCAAAACAAATGTTTTTGAAGTTGCATTCCGTTTTGATCCTTCTTGTGAGACGTCTATGTGGTATCTCGCTTGCTCTGGCTATTCATCACATTTACTTGCGACGGTAATGTATTCTTACCACGCGACTTATAATCTATAACCAATGTATAGTATGACAACTGCCAAGACTACAGAAAGAGAATAAACACTTCAGTCACCGAAAGGACAGTTCATAAAGCTATGAAAAATAAATGGGGCAAGAGGGTTTCGTATCCGGATCGTCCGCTTCCCAGTCCAACACCGCGACCACTTAAGAACCACTCCACGGCTCTAACATACTCTTAAATATTGTAGTTGTTAAGCTTGCACCGTTCACTGTATTTAGTTTTTCCACATCAGTATACCTTCTTCCTGTTCTCATGCTTGACCTGTGTTCAGTTCTTGGTGGGCTGTCCAGTGGGACATCTTACCACTAGTCTACATCTGAGGAGGGAGGTTCCCTTGTCAGAAAAAGAGCCGTCTGTGACAAACGCGTCCTCCGGAATGAAGCAGTGGAATGCGGTGGCCGGGTTGATTGGGCTGCCACTCGCGTGTGGACAGACAGTGGTGTAGGCGCCGTGTTGGCCGCGCCCCGTGTCACCCGAGTCGTGCGTGCAGCACGCGTGGACTACGCGCCAGGCGCGCCCCACAACGGGCCACCGACTGTTACCCGTGCCTTCCGCCGTACGTGTCAGCCATGCGTAACACATAAAAGGACAAGGTCACACACTACATTAAAGCCACGTTGTCTGCAGGTCCGGTAACATGGTAGTGCTCATACCGACAGTAACAGACATGCAAGGGTCTCTCATTTTCTTTTAAAGGACTCAAACTAAACTTCTGTCGTCAACATACCTTCTATTTCAGTATGGAGGTCGTGCAATGGAGAGCCTGTTTTCTCTCTCTCTCTCTCTCTCTCTCTCTCTCTCTCTCTCTTAGTTTCTTTATTATTGTCATACTTCCAATAAAGGTCGGTGAGAGCGCGACATAGCAGGTAATTTTTTTGCTGTGTGTGTAAATCTAAGCCGGCCGAAGTAGCCGTGCGATTATAGGCGCTGCAGTCTGTAAACGCGAGACCTTTACGGTCGCAGGTTCGAATCCTGCCTCGGACATGGATGTGTGTGATGTCCTTAGGTTAGTTAGGTTTAATTAGTTATAAATTCTAGGCGACTGATGACCTCAGAAGTTAAGTCGCAAAGTGCTCAGAGCCATTTGAGCCGAACCTGTTGGATACAGTTTATGAAGAGTTTGCCGTGAAACTTTGGCCGTGGGGCACTTAACGTCTGGTTCGTTTTAGGTGATAAATTGCTGTGTTGTAAGTGTAGCTAACATGCTGAAAATGTTTTTACAGCCGGAACCGAAGCCATGTATCGCTACAGCACGGGGTAAACAGAAACTAAAGTACTTTACTTGAGGTCACTGCCGCTTAGCGCGCTGTCTCAGTTCTTCGAAGTTGACGTAAGTCACTCAGAATGACTGACTGCGATTTGTTGTCGTACTTACTGCAGGAAGAATGGTGAAGAATACCGAAATATATCTCCAACAGATACATAATGAAAAAGATAAAACACATTCCATCTGTAGGCCAAGGCCTGACGAAGGTTTCTTTACGACACTTCTCATTCATTAATCGACGACAATAAGTCCCGTGAGTTCTTCGGGTTTAACATAGTCCAGTTGAGCTATGTCTTACAATGGGAGGCCACGATTTTGGGATCGCAGATTTACTTCAAACTTTGTATACCTTCAGTAGGCCAATAAAACAACAAAAGGTTTTGGTACTAAGGTGCACTATTCTGAAAATTCAGAGAAAATAGCAAAAGAAGTTTGATGCGTCTGTTATATAAATTATGTGCCTCTACATATGTGCCTCTACTTAAGTGCCGGACGTTAGAACTCATGGTGGTCAGGTGGTTAACCTTCGAGTTTCGTAAGACAAATGAGTGTGAAGCGACGGTTCGTCTCCAGCTGAAACTTAATTTTTAGGCTACATTTCTTTTATCACTGGTCACATTATTTAATTTATATGACATTTGAAAGGGAATATAATTTAAAAACCACGTGTATTTTCACGAAGTTTTCATTAATTTCATTTTACTTGACTACTTACTATTTTAATTCAATTTAATTATTAGAACAAACATATTTATAACTGTCGACAAGTAACTGAAGAAGCGCATAAAATTTTCCGGAAAATGTATGCCTGTCGTGATTTGCGATATCCGTTGTGTACGCAATCTGGTAAGGAACCAGGAACTACTTTGTACCTCGACACTAGGGCTGCAGACACAGAGGCAGGCCCCATTTGGCAGTTGGTTAAGCTGCGTAGCGGTGAGACGTTGCTAATGTGGCGAGAACGAATAGCTTAGATGCATTTTTTTTAATATCACGGAATTTACACTTGTACTACGAAAATGAAGAGCTGAGCTGGAGTCGAACCATCGCCTCATACACGTTCGTCTTACAAAGCTCGAACGCTAACCACTTGACCACCATCAACTCTAGCGTCCTGTACCTACGCACAGATAAATCTGTTACATAACAGAAGCATAAAACTTCTCTTGCGATTTCCTCGGGGTTGCCAGAGTAGTGCACCTTACTACTTACACATTACGTTGTTTTAAAGGCGTACAAAGTTTGAAGTGAAGTGAATCCGCGATTCCGATGCTGTGGCCTCCCCTTGTTAGATCTGGCCAAAGAAGACGTCAGCAAGGGTTCATCAAGTGGATATTTGTATGCCGCGGTGAGTGGTCGCGCGGTTTGAGGCGTCATGTTACGGATTGCGCGGCCCGTCCCGCCGGTTGTTCGAGTCCTCCCTCGGGCATGGGTGTTTGTGTTGTTCTTAGTATAATTTAGTTTAAGTTGGTTTAAGTAGTGTGCAAGTCTAGGGACCGATGACCTCAGCAGTGTGGTCCCTTAAGACCTCACACACATTTGGACATCTGATATATTCGTATGCAATAACACTTGACGAAAAATTTGCCACGCTAAGGTGAGAAAAGTTAAAATATTTTGAAAAAAAACATCCAAATTTCGAAAATGGTTAAAGTTGTTGAACTGATATCCAACACACATTGATTTTGTATTACTCCTGACATGCTAGAAATGTTTCAGGTTATTTACTTCATTTCACAGTATTGCGCAATATTTATGACGTCAGAGCTAGTTACAGCGGACTAGGCTGGCACACAATGGAAAGACTGATGTGAATTTTAAAAGACGTGAGTATGCTGGTTCCCTACAAAGTAACGTTCAGTTGAACAGTTGGTAATGAAATTCACTTTTGATGGTGATAAAATTAAGTCCGTATTAATAGTTGAGGTTGCTGAACGTGCTGATCGAAAATTCTGAACAAGTTAGTTACCATTATCCAGATCGAAACCCACTGAAAAAGACATTTTTGGGTCTTGTATCGAGTCTGGTGTCTGTTTTTTGGCGGATATACCTATAATTATGAAAAATAAATCATCATCGTCATCACGAATATGGTTAGAGTTCTTAATAATAAATTTAGACATCATTTCCACTAGTTTTGGTACAACTCCAAACTCTTCAGTAGCAGACGTCAGTAACTGCTTCGGTAACAGAAGTGTGCCGTAAGGGCTGTGGCTGTGACTGGACTTCTTTCAGGGAGATGTAGTCGCAAGGCCATAGGATGACAAAAGGAAAAGGGAACTGGATACACAGCAGTTTTAATTTGAAAGCAATTTTAATTAACTTGTAATATTTAGATACTTGTTTATTACTTGTTACGTTTTCTTCGCAGTTAAATTCGAACATCCATCTGGAAATCATCTTCATAAAAAGCATATTATAATATTAATAACAACTGCTGAGCACTACCATTTTAAACTGAAAATTGTATTGATATCGACGAGGAAAAATTAATGTACTTTATGTAGCACTCTGCTCTAATCTTGAGTCTTTATTAATGAAAAAATCCATGTTGGAACTACCTTGCCCTGTAATCATAGATGTTTCACTGATGGGGGATTATTACTGAATAGTAAATCAGTATACCGACAGGCAGGCACAAGTGACCCATCGGGACCATCCGACCGCCGTGTCATCCTGAGGATGCGGATAGGAGGGGCGTGTGGTCAGCACACCACACTCCCGGTCGTTATGATGGTTTTCTAAATCAGTATACTAGTGTCTATAATTTGTGTTCTGGCCCTGAACGGATGGTGTCAGACGTGGAAGGCCAGGGAGCAAACGCTCTGGACCCTTCGTTTTCTGTGTGAGTTGAGTCGTTGTATCACCCTCGTTAATAAATGACCAGAGGCTCATCAGTTCACCATATGACTCACTGATATTCGTGTAATTGAAATTCTTGCCGACACATGTTCACAGATCATTGTAGAAAACTTGGAATGTACCCGTACTCCTGCGTTCTCGCACCAGAGGGTGTACTCAATATAGTTTTCGTTTCTCTGGCCAATTCGTCCTGAGCAGTCGTAAGAACCACCAAGACCGCGGCCTCTGGTCATTTATTAACGAGGGTGATACAACGACTCAACTCACACAGAAAACGAAGGGTCCAGAGCGTTTGCTCCCTGGCCTTCCACGTCTGGCTGTTCCTACTTTTGCTTGCTGGCAGTCAGGTTTTCCAGCAACTTACGGACGGTAGACGAGAAGCCTTAATGCCGTTTGTCGAACCACACTGCGACGTGACACGTTGGCAAGACACTGGACTCGCATTTTGCAGAAAAGTACCTCGTCTCCTACCGTCCAAACTTCACAGAAGCTCTTCTGCGAACCTTGCAGAACTAGCACGCCTGGAAGAAAGGATATTACGGAGAGAAGGCTTAGCCACAGCGTGGGGGATGTTTCCAGAATGAGATTTTCACTCTGCAGCGGAGTGTGCGCTGATATGAAAGTTCTATGAAATTTGGAAGGTAGGAGACGAGGTACTAGCAGAAGTAAAGCTGTTGAGGACGGGGTGCGAGCCGAGCCTGGATAGCTGAGACGGTAGAGCACTTGCCCTCGAAGGGCAAAGGTCCCGAGTTCGAGTCTCGGTCCGACACACAGTTTTAATCTGCCAGGAAGTTTCATATCAACACACACTCCGCTGCAGAGTGAAAGTCTCATGCTTTAGCACTTCTGCTGTGCCTAATTAAAATTTCATTTTGCCGTTTATTAGTAAAAAATAAAAGCACCTGTTAAAACCGAGCCCAAAAATACACGGCAAAATACCGGTTATTCGGAACCAAATAACCAGTATTGGCTTCAACCGATCAGTTTCTCCCATCCCTATTTCGCAGATGCGTCAAAATCATGTCAGAACGGACCACACTACAGGGCGGCAGCGCACTCGCTGCTGTAACAGCGTAAGCCAGCCGTCCTCTGCATCAGCCCGGCCCTCGGCGCGCACAGTCGCCTTGAGTTTGAGCAAATCGTGAAGGTAAACGGATTCCACGCTTTACCCAGCTGTTAGCCGCTGTCACGGTTCCTCACATTATCCGCCATACGCATTTCCACGGATTCTTCAATAATGGAGTTCCAAAGAGACAGTGCTGTGACCAAAATTGTTGTTTTATCAAACTGCATTGGATGTTAGGTCGCGATGCAATAATCAGCACTAGCAACTTGCTTGGCTGCAAAAGGCGAGTGCAGCGTTCTCCCACAGTGCGCGGGGTCTGGCCTGCGTAAACCATACCACAGTGACAATGTATTTCGTAAATTCCCACATTCCTCAGTAAAAAGTTGTCCACTGATGCGAGCAGATCGGCAGTCTTAGATGGTGGGTGGAAAACCACTTTCACCTGAAAATTACGGAGGATGGATGCTGTTTTAAACTAAATATAGCTAACAAGGGGAACAAAAGCCAGAGATTCTGCCGGCGTGCTCTCCTCTCTATCCAGTTCCCGGTTCTTGGTTTGAACTGATACTTCCCCAGTTAATCTAAGTCCATTTTCCTTGAACATTGCCTTTAGATGGGCCAGCTCTTGAGGCAAACTATCTGCATCTGAGACTGAGAGAGCTGTGTCTACAAGTGTTTTAAGCACGAAAATAGTTTGCAACGGGCTATGATAACTCGATTACTGTAAGTACAAGTCTGTCTGTATGGGCTTACGAAAACTGAATGTCAAAAGGATTTGCGTCATATTTCCGTTTTTATGTCGAATCTAAAGTCAAACCGTTGTCTTTTCCTTCCAGGATAGTGCTAGCAGATAGGACTTAGCAATTCTTTCTCAACGGTGGAACAACGGCTCAGCGGAGTGTTACGGGACAGTTACTGTTCATAGTATGTACAGCATAATCTGCTACCCACGGATGTTATTGTTGCATATATGCCGGCCGCTGTGGCCGAGCGGTTCCAGTCGCTTCAGTCCGAAACCGCGCTGCTGCTACGGTCGCAGGTTCGAATCCTGCCTGGGGCATGGATGTGTGTGATGTCCTTAGGTTAGTTAGGTTTAAGTAGTTCTAAGTCTAGGGGACTGATGACCTCAGATGTTAAGTCCCATTGTGCATAGAGCCATTTGAACCATTTGTTGCATATACTGTTTCTGAACTCGGTAAATTTACTTTCTGCTGCCTGGCGCACAGACATCGTTGGAAGCAGCCGAGAGGACGTAACTGGTGTCCAGCGTGGGCCTAACAAAATAAATAACTAAACAGTGACTTTCCAGCACAAGATTATCCAAAGGAGCTACTTCAGTACCAATCAGAAATCAGCCAGAGTATTTGGAAACCACAAGATACAAGCACTGAGAACGTTAAGCTGCGGGTGCTACTTGAATTAACGAACGTCGTGCGATTGTACCACACTGTCCTACGTGTCGGCCGCGTTGGTGGAGTTGGCTCGTTCCTCTGTTTGCGTAATGCGAAAATGGGCGTTAGCGTCAGCTGCGACTGTGACAGCAGCCTTTGTGCGTTTCGCAGAAGGCGTCTGACAGCAGAGCCGTGCACAGCACGTTTTGTCACTGGCCGCGGCCAGTTTCTGGGAAGCGCTCACGCCCGTGCCCAGCTTCACGCGTCTCTAACAGAGCTCGTTTACGTGGCCAGTCGGATAGCGTCTCAGTTACAGGCACAGGCTAAAGGAATAAGTCCCTTTCATGACTTAAACGATTAGAAATGTCTTCTCTCGAACAGGAACTGTATTTTTTTCCCTGTGCGGCCACACAAACAACTCGCATTGTTAACTATAAGATCGGCTCAGTGTTGGAAGTTTTATGGTAAAGTGTCATTTTTCTTTTCATACGTTAACACATAAGCTGATGTAATTTAATAATATCTATGTTGAGTAGAGCCGCGCGTGGATGCACTTTTCACTCTGGATGTGCAACCTCACAACGCACGACATTACACCATCCTACTGGATAATACAATGCCGTTGCGTATTGATTTCGAGACGTTTCTTGATAGCTTTGGCTGCTTCAGTGAGAAGAAGGTGGGTGGGTTTGTAATGTGTCACGCACTTGGTCTTCCTTACTGTACTAGTAATTCCGTCTGTAGTTCGTAGTGAATTTTAGAAAGAAGGAAGGAAAATTACAGTTCAACGTCTCGCCGACTAAGCATTCATTACAGACAAAGCGCAAACTCTGAGTGCCAAAAGATGGAAGCATCCTGGTATTCGCATTAAACGATTTAGAAATGTCACGGAAACGTAAATCTGTGTGGTCTGACAGGGATTTAAACCGCCGTGCGCCCGAGCACAATACGGTGTACTAACCACTGCATCATCTCGTTTACTACGAATCACAGGGACAAATATGCCTTAACTGATAGGTTTTAGTACGGACAGGATTACTGATAAAGAGAAGGCCGATATGCATCTCGTGTATGGGTTCGCCGAATGAAAAGGAAGCGTGGCGCAACGAAGCTATGGCCGAGTTGTTCCTTCAGCCACGGCAGCCGTATCACAGGACTTCTGCATCTGTGGATTGCTGCATTACTCTGCGTTTCGTGTTGTACGTTTTGGTAGCTCCAAATTAGAAATCTTTTCACTGTTTTGAATGTATTTTTACAGAGAATAAAAAGTAAGGTATTGTACTGCAAAGAAGCATCGGAGCCGGCCGCTGTGGCCAAGCGGTTCTAGGCGCTTCAGTCCGGAACAGCGCTGCTGCTGCTGCTGCTGCTACGGTCGCATGTTCGAATCCTGCCTCGGGCATGGATGTGTGTGACGTCCTTAGGTTAGTTTGGTTTAAGTAGTTCTAAGTCTAGGGGACTGATGACCTCAGATGTTAAGTTCCATAGTGCTTACAAGGGAACCTCCCCATCTATGTCTCATTCCTTCATGAAGTTATTTAATTTTCTTTATGTTTCTGCCAAATAGATAGTTCACAGTCACGAATTCTTTCGTCGAAATCGGACGGAAGTTGCATGCGGCGAAATATTTTCTCCGCGCCATATTCTACTGGTAAATGCATGATAAACTACGGTACCTTAGGAAATTCATGTTTAGCTATCCAAAAATAAATATATTTTGAATAGGCATTTACTCTCCTCTGCAATACAACTTCCGACTGATCAGACGATCCAACATGTAACAGCCGCACACGGTTGGCGTTCGCACATATATTTCCACTGCTGATTATAGCTATATGTTACAGCACAAAAGTAAACGTATTGTTGTAATTAGCGACTACGAACGGGGACATTTATAACTGTATGTTTATGTATACACATTACATAAACATATCGTTACAAGTTCCACTACATTTCGGCGAATAACCGTTCCGCCATCGTTAGGTGGTGCTTCCATCAGCACCACCTGATGATGACGGAACGATTATTCGCTGAAATGTAGTGGAACTTCAACGATCGGATCCCGCTGGAAACCCGAGAACCTTGGATATATAATTATTAGAAACTAGTTAATTACAAATTATTAAATTTATATTAAACATTACGGAAAAAAGTTTCGAAATTTCCTCTTTTCAGTGATATAAAGCATGTTGATTTTGGATTTGTACTTGAATAAATGCGATGTTCTGAAAATAGGTGCATCATTTAGAACAACACTGTACTATAAAAAAAGAAACTAGGAAAATAATACGGCGGGAAACTTCTGGTCGTGCTATTATGGACACAGGTAACCCTGCAGCATTTTCAGCTGTTGGCCGCACCAGCTCCCAGCTGATCGTGTCAGCCTCCGGTGGCCGCAAAGAGAGGGCATTTGCCCACCGGGGTGCCAATGGCTGAGCGTGGGCCTGCGAGCAGCCGGCACGCCTGCCGCCCGGAGTTTACTCTGCGCTATATTTGCACTCGGGCTCCGTCTGGCAAGACGGTGCCGGGCAGAAGTGTCGATTATTTGCTGTTCCACTCAACGGGGTTCCGGTTCTAGCGCACATCTCTTTACACCGTCCCGGCGTCGCGGGCGGCGTGCTAGGTCACAGCAACAACGACGAGCTCACTGCGATACGTCAACATCACACTCGTCATTTCATTGGATTCTTAGACAAGATAAACTGTCAGGTCAAGTACAGAATGAACTCAAACTCCAGTGATAAAATTCCATACTTGTTTAGGTATATTTACTGAGTATTTTGGTATCAGGAAGCTGTGGTGTCCGATGATTCTGGTTCAATGGATCTAACAAGGGAACCTCCCCCTCGCACCCCCTCAGATTTAGTTATAAGTTGGCACAGTGTATAGGCCTTGAAAAACTGAACACAGATCAATCGAGAAAACAGGAAGAAGTTGTGTGGAACTACGAAAAAAATAAGCAAAATATACAAACTAAGTAGTCCATGCGCAAGATAGGCAACATAGAGGATGGTGTGACCTCAGGAGCGCCGTGGTCCCGTGGTTAGCGTGAGCAGCTGTGGAACGAGAGGTCCTTGGTTCAAGCCTTCCCTCGAGTGAAATGTTTTATGTTTTTATTTTCAGACAATTATTTTAGTACTGTTGTGTAGGTTAAATTTTACCGTGGGAATGTTCCATGATTATTGATATTCAGAAAATATAGATGTTTAGAGTATAAACATCGCAGTTTAGACATCGATATGTGAATCTTCGAGAGATTGCAACATCGAAGTTAGAGACAAAGTATCGACCTTCGGTGTGGGCAAAATTGCCAGGCTACTTATTACCACCGTCTATCGCCATTTACACGAGTCGCTTCCTGAAAATATAAGGACAGCCGTGCAACGAGTGATGTAGTATAAATAGTACCTAATGCTCAATTTATAGCAAAATAATCTACTGAAAAGACTGACAGACTGCGTGTGTTTTTTGATGTGAAGAGGATTGTAATGTGGTTTAAACAAAAAAAAAGTTGTAAGTGATGAAATAACAAAATCAGTTCTCAAGAAGTATCCACTAGATGAGCCATAGATCTTGTTAGATGGTTGCGACATTATACCGCTTACTGAAGTGTCTGATCGTGATGCTGCAATCAGTAATGTAATCCCAATAGCTAGTATGTTGAATATGTTTTAGCTGCAAATAGTATGTTTGTGTGTTGCGTTCATGTTATTGTTTAAATTCGTCGCTTAACATCGAGGTTTGGGTTCGATTATTATCTACCATAAGTGTTTAAATGTCGATGATTTTCCAATCTGGCCCATATCTAGTTTGCAGGCACTACAAACGTTCTAGTAATGTGACGTATGTTTCTGTTACAGGTAAGCTGCCTCTTCTGTTGCTGCAGCGTAGAATGCAGCTGTCGAACTTGGTGATATTCCTGTATGTGGTATGTATTATTTAATAACTGTGGATAGAGAGAATGGTTCAAAAGGAAAGAAAATGCCTTTGATTGCTTCAATTTCACTAAGCAGCAATATTTTGGAAATCAGGAGGCACATAATTCCGAAGCACTTTCGACGTGAGAGTTTCTTACGAATCCAGAAGCAATATTAAAACCGTAATAAAAAAGCTGCAGGCTGCAAGGATGGTTTTATAACACTTCTATTCCGGGACTTGGGATCTCATCTTCAGATGTACATTAGTAAATTTCTAATCGATGTCAATGATTAATTTCCCAGATGACGGCAGGCTGACAATCGAATTGCAGATGTGCACGCCCTGCGTCCCCAGTACGTCTTTTTATTTATTGTTATTATAAGAAACTACTGTGTTCTTACCAATCCACTAAGAGGGATAGTTAGGATGTAATTAGATGATTAACTTTTGGAACGTTCTTAAACGTCTGGTAGAATGCCACACACTTCCCTTCCTGTTCTGGTAGGATAGTCGACGACACCGTTCGCTCCGGCACACAATCCACGTAGCAGAGCAGACGAGTGCTTCCCGCGGGGAGCCTCCCGCGAGTTTTGTTATGTCGGCGGCGAGCTTGTGCGAGTGCGCCTGCGGCAGCATCTGCCAGATAACAGAGCGGAGCGGAGAGGAGAAGAGTGAAGGTAGCAGCATCGAATACTGCGCGCATTCCACAGCGCGGCTTCGTTTTTGAAAATTCGCCCACCGCTCTTCAAATAACTGAATCAGCTTCCGCTAACTTCCGCCCTCGCGACGGACACAGTGCCGGTACATCGATTTTCGTTAAAAATAAACTTATTTCGCCGCAGCTGAACTAGTACCTGTTTCAAGCTGCGTATACTGGGAGAATACTTACCCCACCGACATATTTCCGGATGTTGTTCGAGAAAGGATATTTTCAGAGTATTTTGATATGTCACCTGCATCTCCGGTGGCTTGTTACGGAGTAATTACATCTCGCTTCGACACCACTGGATTGCTTCCAAGGCTCTCATGTATACTGCTGGATCCAGTCATCGAAGTCCACGATGTTTCTGCGAACAACCGATCCTCCATAATGACGTGATGCTGATGGAATGAAATGTCCGCTGCGCGCTGGCGGTATTAATATCTGCTAGTCAATATCGCCATCGTGCAGCAGACGCTTCATTCCATCAGCTCCACCTCATTATGGCGGAACTGTTGTTCGCCTAAATATCGGAGACCTTCGACGAGCGGATCCTGCAATACACACGAGAACCTTGAAAGCGGCATATACTCCGGGAAAGCCTCAGATCACAACAATGGTTTGGTCTCCGTCGATCTGTACATGACCAGACCGGTCACTAGATGTGACACAGATGGACTTCATCTTGTTTTGGGGCGCAAAAACAACTAGGGTCGTACGCATCCATGTCAAAACTGTAGAACATGAAGACAAAGAGTTGAAAACGGCTACTCGTCAATCCCAGTGACGGAGGAGAAGACGGCTAAAAACAGGGGCGCCGTAGGGAAACGGAGGTCCAGAAATAAAAATAAAATGGACTACGTCGTTCGCTGAAAAGGCTGGTAACTCAGACGGAAAACACAAACGAGAAAGTAAGGGGTTAAAAACAGGGCATTCCGTCAGGAAATGGCGGACCGTCAAAAGTCGAGCGCAGTGTGTACAAAGTGGTGGGGGAGCACAACTTAACAAATGGCGGTGGCTAAAAAGACAGCCCAATAGGCAAACTAGTTAAATTTAACTCCTCACGACGAAAGAGCCGAGAGGAGGTCGTCCAAGCCACAGTGAGAGGCTTAATAACCCGGTGCTTGTTCCCATCAAGGGTGGACCAGTGGTTCAAATGACGCTGACCACTATAGGACTTAACATCTGAGGTCATCAGTCCCCTAGAACTACTTAAACCTAACTAACCTAAGGACATCATACACATCCATGTCCCGGGGCAGGAATCGAACCTGCGACCGTAGCCGTCGCGCGGTTCCAGACTGAAGCGTCTAGAACCGCTCGGCCATAACGACCGGGGGACCAGTGGTGATCCCAAAGCGACACCACCTGCTGACACACGGCAACACAGAGATCGTCGGAAGGAATGTAAGAACCAGCGGGCTGAGGTACGAGAACTGCAGCGTTTGTAGCAGCGTCAGCGGCCTCGTTTCATGTGAGACTGGCGTGACCAGGAACCCACATGAACATCAAAGTTGTTCCACCAATAATGAGGAAGTGACCGCTTTCCTGGACCTGTTGCACTAAAGGATGGACGGTGTAGAGCACACAGAGGTTTTGAAGGGCAATGAGAAAGTCTCTGAGGAGATGACGCAATTGAAAAGCCTGTATGGGCCGCTGTACTGCGTAGCCAGGTACAGGGCGAAGAGCTCTGCTGTAATCACTGAGCAGTGTTCCGGCGCCAATAACAAAGGCACATCCGACAGCAAGCTCAGTCCGAGGGCGTGATGTATTCGCACAGGTTACGCAATTCCCATAAATTTACGGACTTGTAATTCGTAGGTGCTATGCTGGCTTCAGATAGCGTCGCCGATGTGTTCCACCGAGCGGGATAGCGCTGTGGTTAGCGCACTGGAAACGCATTGCCGAGGACGACGGTTCAAACGCGCGTCGGACCATCCTGATTCAGATTTTCCGTGATTTCCCTGTATCGCTTGAGTCAAATGCCGTGATGGTTCCTCCGAAAGGGCACGGCCGCTTTGCTCCTCTGTCTTTCCATACTCCGAGCTTGTGGTCCATCTCTAATGACCTCGATATTGCGGTCCTATTTATTCTGCTTACGATGCAAAGTTCCTTTGCACATGCATGCATGTGCAAAGGAACAGACACTGCGTTGACCACAGTAGTTACGATACACATCAAATGAATCCGCAGTTGCGGGCAAGGACTACCATCAGCTGTAAAATGAAAATTTGTGCCGGACGGGGACATGCACGCATGTCTAAAGGAAAACTGCATCGTAATCAGCATAATACAGGCAGTGCAATATCGTATTTATCTGCCGATATCGGGGAAGCGACTTTCAAGTACGTCTGACCTGTACGGGAATATACATAAAGGATGTACGAGAACAGGTCGTAGGTTGACGACACATGGAGGTTTTAGATGTGGCCGTGAGTCGTGCATGGATAGCCAGATGGTAAGGCGTTAAGCAGGAAAACAGGCTTCGAGTCCCGGTCCGGCACAAATTTTCACTGTCTTCATTCCATTCTACACGAGGCCTACGAGAAAGACGGCCGCGGCGCGTACTTCACGTACCTAGACCTGCGCTCGCTCGCTCGCTCAACTTAGCAAGCAAACTGCATTTCTACACCTGTTAACATGTAACTAGGCGTGTACGTACAAAACGAGAATTGCAGCTTTTACTAGAATCCGCTATTATGGAGTTTACTGTTATTAGTCCTACAATGATGGAAAGTCCATAGGCCTGCTTATACTTTGTTGCCGCTACACTGGGGTACAATAAAATTAAAATCATGACAAAATGATTATCAGTTGCATAAGGCACCACTTCTTGTATGAAATGAAAACTGTTAAGCAGATCCCGCGCCCGGGTTCCCGGGTTCGATTCCCGGCGGGGTCAGGAATTTTCTCTGCCTCGTGATGACTGGGTGTTGTGTGATGTCCTTGGGTTAGTTAGGTTTAAGCAGTTCTAAGTTCTAGGGGACTGATGACCATAGATGTTAAGTCCCATAGGGGTCAGATCCATTTTTTGTTAAGCAGAAGAGAATAAATGCTATAAACAAGCCGTTATATCATTTATATGAGTATTCATCTTAAATTAAATTTTGTTGTAGTAAGTAAGACTTCACAATAGCTGATTCCAGTAAAAGGATGCAATTCTCGTTAGTACGCACGCGCCGAGCTGCGTGTTAACAGGTGTAGAAACGCATTTTATCTGCTGAGCTGTGCGAGCGACCGAGTTCAGGCCTACCTTCGTGACGGTACGCGCCGCGGCCTGTCTTACTCGTGGGCGTCGGTTCTATAGCTGATAGTAGTCCTTGTTCGCAGTTGCTAATTCATTTGATGTGTAATAACTTCGTTGCCCACGGGATCGCTAAACACTAATCTCCTCCTCCTCTTCCGGTGCTTCCATCGGTTACAGAATTTGTGGCCAAGCTCCGCATCCACTGTGGCACCAATCTAGTCATGTGACACGGAGAGTTATCCAGCTGCCCTCGGGGAAACATCAAACATGAAGGAATTCAAGTGGGACGCAATAATGTTCACGTAGTCCACAGTTGTTTTGGTGCCTTCGTTTACAACCGGCCCCATAGAAGGCCAAGTGAATGTTCACAATAGCTTAATAGCTGCCATTCAACGCACCTCGTAGAAATACTGCCTAAGGTTTCTTTCGGAGTATACTGATGCAATAGCACAATACATATCAATCACATATAACCACTAGCTCAACGAAATGTCCGCGCACAAAGACTAGAAAGTTGCACAGGTCATAGCAATAGTCAAGAAAGGCAATAGGCGTAAACCACTATGTGCAGCCGAATTTTGAAACATGCATTGTGTTCGAACATTATGAACGGTTTGTTGGCACATAGTCAACACGAATTTAGAAAACATCGTTCTTGTGACTCACAGCTAGCTCTTCACTCACACGAAGTGTTGAGTGCTGTCGACAAAGGGATTTTAATCGATTCCGTATTTCTAGATTTCAAGAAGGCTTTTGACACTGTACACAGAAACGGCTTGTAATCAAATCACGTAAAAGTGGAATATCGTCTTAGATATGCAGCTGGATTCGTGATTTCCTGTCAGAGGAGTCATTCGTACTAATTGACGGGAAACCATCAAGAAATTTCTGACGTTACCCAAGTAGTGTTACAGGTCATATATAATGGTTTAGGACACTATTTGAGCAGACGTCTTAGGTTGTTTGCAGATGATGCTGTCGTTTATCGTCTTGTAAACTCATCAGAAGATGTAAACAAATTGAAAAACGATTTAGATCAGGTACATGTATGGTGCGAAAATTGACCCTAAATAATGAAAAGTGTGAGGTCACCACATGAGTGCTGAAAAGAATCTGCTAAACTTCGGTTACACGATAAATCTGTCATCTCTAAAGGCCCTAAATTCAACTAAATACCTAGGGAAAATGGTTCAAATGGCTCTTAGCACTATGGTTCTTAACATCTATGGCCATCAGTCCCCTAGAACTTAGAACTACTTAAACCTAACTAACCTAAGGACATCACACAACACCCAGTCTTCACGAGGCAGAGAAAATCCCTGACCCCGCCGAGAATCGAATCCGGGAACCCGGGCGTGGGAAGCTACCGCACGACCACGAGCTGCGGACGGGAGTGTGTTACGAACATGGTACAGGATATGGGGTAGATATCCCCAAAACAAAGGCCTTTCTCATTAAATTTCGATCGCCGTCTTTCTCCTCCAAATGCGAGAATATTTTGTTGACGCCGACCTGCATAAGGAGAAACGATTGTAAGAAGATAGGGAAATTGGAGCTCGCATGGAGAAATATAGGTGTTCGTTTTCCCGCGCGCTGTTGGAGAGCGAAATAACAGAATTTTTGTGAAGGTAGTTCGATGATCCGTCTGCCAGCCACTTAAGTGTTATATGTAGAGCAGCCATGCAGATGTAAACATATTATTCAGTGAACTGTGGATGAAGCCCGACCAACAGGCATTACGTGCATTGATCAAAAAAGATAGCGCATTGAGAATGGCTATTTACTAGCTAAAATCTAGATCTGCCAATAAAATTTAAAAAGAACGACTGTTAGCTGAAACCTATTATCTACAATGTAAAATATCTTGTGTCGTCCTAAAGTTACTCAACGACGACGCCTTCTCGTAGACCACAGCATCCTCAGAAAACAGCCCCAGATCATTTCTGTAAGCAGAAAATAAAAGTGGTCCTACCGCACTTCGTTGGGTACTCCTGACGATACCCTTGTTGCTGGGGAACACTCGTTGTCGAGTACAAAGTACAGGATTCTATTACTTCAGAAGTCCTCGAGCCACTCACATATCTGGGAACCTATTTCGTGTGCTCGTAAAATGCTGTTAGGCACCGAATCAAAGGCTTTCCGGAAATCTGGGAATATGGAATCTGCCTGTTGCCCTTCACTCGTAGTTAGCAGTATATCGTGCGAGGAAGTGGCAACCTGAGTTACGCACGAGTGATCTTTTCTTAATCCTACCTGATTTGTGGACTAAAGCATTTCCATCCCAAGGAAATTTATTATATTCAGAGTCAGAATATATTCAATAATTCTGCGGCATACCAATGTTACTGATACTGGTTTGTAATTTCTTATATGTGAAAGGGAATTGACAATTGTTATTGAGAAATGGGGTACGTTACTTTAATTATATACACTACTGGCCATTATAATTATTACACCAAGAAGAAATGCAGATGATAAACGGGTATTCATTGGACAAATATATTATACTAGAACTGACATGTGATTACATTTTCACGCAATTTGGGTGCATAGATCCAGAGAAATAAGTACCCAGAACCACCTGTGGCCGGAATAACGGCCTTGATACGCCTGGGCATTGAGCTAAACAGAGCTTGGATGGCTTGTACAGGTACAGCTGCCCATGCAGCTTCAACACGATACCACAGTTCATCATGAGTAGTGACTGGCGTATTGTGACGAGCCAGTTGCTCGGCCACCATTGACCATACGTTTTCAATCGGTGAGAGATCTGGAGAATGTGCTGGCCAGGGCAGCAGTGAAACATTTTCTGTATCCAGAAAAGCCCGTACAGGACGTGCAACATGCGGTCGAGCATTACCCTGCCGAAATGTAGGGGTTTCGCAGGGATCGAATGAAGGGTAGAGTCACAGGTCGTAACACATCTGAAACGTAACGTCCACTGTTCAAAGTGCCGTCAGTGCGAACAAGAGGTGACCGAGACTTGTAACCAATAGCATCCCATACCATCACGCCGGGTGATACGCCAGTATGGATATGACGAATACACGCTTCCAATGTGCGTCCACCGCGATGTCGCCAAACACGGATGCGACCATCATGATGCCGTAAACGGAACCTAGATTCATCCGAAAAAATGACGTTTTGCCTTTCGTGCACACAGGTTCGTCGTTGAGTACACCATCGGAGGCGCTCCAGTCTGTGATGCAGCGTCAAGGGTAACCGCAGCCATGGTCTCCTAGCTGATAGTCCATGCTGCTGCAAACGTCGTCGAACTTTTCGTGCAGATGGTTGTTGTCTTGCAAACGTCCCCATCTGCTGACTCAGGGATCGAGACGGATAAGGTGCCTGTCATCTCGACTGCTAGTGATACGAGGCCGTTGGGATCCAGCACGGCGTTCCGTATTACCCTCCCGAACCCACCGATTCCATATTCTGCTAACAGTCATTGGATCTCGACCAACGCGAGCAGCAATGACGCGATACGATGATAAACCACAATCGCGATACGCTACAATCCGACGTTTATCAAAGTCAGAAACGTGATGGTATGCATTTCTCCTCCTTACATGAGGCGTCACAGCAACGTTTTACCGGGCAACGACGGTCAACTGCTGTTTGTGTATGAGAAATCGGTTGGAAGCTTTCCTCATGTCAGGACGTTGTAGGTGTCGCCACCGGCGCCATCCTTGTGTGAATGCTCTGAAAAGCTAATCATTTGCATATCACAGCATCTTCTTCCTGTCGGTTAAATTTCGCGTCTGTCGCACGTCATCTTCGTGGTGTAGCAATTTTAATGGCCAGTAGTGTATGTGTATTGGGTGTACTTAGACAAAATTTATTCGGGCAGATTATATGTTTGTGAGGATTTGAGGTCGTATCTTGGTTGGCAGCCAACATTTTTTTTTTACTTAAACCAGTAGTGTATTTAATATACAAAATTAATATATTGCTGTTCTGGTATAGTTCTTCATTGGAGAGCTCATATTCCCGATTGTGGCCTTCGAAACTGATTTACGCGTTTCTGCATCTTCCTGTGTATTGTCTATTCCATATGCATAAGTGAAACGTATCAAAAGTTATTGCCATTTAAAGTTTCTCGTTGCTCTCATTTCTCGTAATGTTCAGTCTCTTCGCCCCGTTGGCGGAATATTTCAGATTCCGCTACCGACACGAGTAGTGGGGACAACTAAGAGTTTCGCCTTGGGATGAGGCCAGGAGGTGTCATACGTGGGAACGGGCATTCGGGAAGTGCAGCGCGGGCAGAGATTGGGCCTAGGTGAGCCGTCGGGGCACTCAGCACGGCTCCCACCGTAACGAGCCGCCTGCTGCGTTGCGGTCTGCCCTCCGTCCGCTGTCGCCTGATGAACTCCCGAGGGGACTACAGCGGAGCCAGCCACCATATTGTGTGGTCTGGTGCTCTATTCCTGTAGCCTGCGGTTTCGGCAGCTGCAGTTGGGAGTCGCGAGCATTAGTTTGCTGCTATATCCGGAACTTGACACTGACGTAAGAGCACGCAGGGCAGAACAGGCTGTTCTGTCAGAGTGCTTAAGTTTAAATGAGATCAGGACAAAAACTTTACCGAACAGTTGTAGGCGGCGATCACATGTTCCTCGTCCTTGTCTTAGATTTTTAAAACATCCGTTAGTGTCGTGCATTGTTCTTCAACCGTGTAGTAATGGTCAAAGGCTCATAAGTAAACGTAACACTTGTTTGCCTTCTTGCACAAAAGTTTATTAGGATTTAGATTTCGGGTTGTAAGTCCATTCTCAAGTATGAAGCTAAAACTTGTGTGAAGCAACACAAAAAAGTGTTTCTCTTAGTTACAAACACACGATATTTCTCCAAGAACCTACAGTTGAATCAGCTAAAATAGTAAACTACCTTTATCTGCACAGATGGCTTTCAGAAAACGTGAACTGGCGTTACTGTGTAACATGAATAGTGAAGAGTCTTACATTGCAGGCAGTCAAAGGAAGACGACACTTACCTTACAAAAATTTCTTCAGAAAATTAAGGACAAGCCTTTGAGGGTGGAACAACGAATATTTTCCACCCGGCACGTAACTGCACGGTGTAGTACCCGCTAATAAAAAATTAAAGAGTTATAACGTCACGTACAGAGCCACGTATTGTACACAAGCTCTGTCCATGAACGGATAGAAACAATAGCCTTTCTCGTGAAGTGTATTGTGATTCGCAAATTATAAACGTAGTTGTAAGATCCACATTTGAAATTGTTATGAGTTCATCAGTCGGGAATATATTGCACTAACGAACCCAGCAGTGCTTAACCTACTAAAAATGTTTGGAAATTGGATACACTTCCCGAACTCCTACTCTCTGTTTGTCCATTACCTCCTCCCCTATCTGTCTGTCCACCTGCTCCTCCACCTTCTCTCTGCCCGTCTCCCCCCTCTCTCTCCCACCTCCTTTTTCACCCTCTCTATGTCCAGTTCCCCTCCCCTATCTGCCCATCTCCTCTTGAAATTTCTTTATTGCAAACGATCCTTGATTGGGAGTTGAAGTCGCTTAAAATGAATGGCTAAATCTGTTGGTATAATTTCTGTGAATGGATAGGAGTACAAAGTTTTGGACTGTTCAGACTCCAAAGGAGTATTCTAAGCATAAGCCGGTATGGCATAACTACAACTTTCCTGTTTTTTGTAAGGAAGAAAGAAAACAGAACAGCACTTTATTGTGCGTACAATTTCTTTTTAAAATTATATACAATGCGAAAGAAAATATATTGCAGAAACAGTGTTTTAATTGCTCACATGCTATTGTTTATTTTCATAGTTCAAACTGATTGTGAAAAAGAAAACTAAACCGCAGATTATCGCAGCACAGACCAGCATTTTTTATCGCGGTCGGTTTTAACAGAAAACCAGTACATCATCGTTGAAAAGAATACAAAACGTTTATTACTGTTTCATGTAAAATCGATCAAGCACTTTTCGGGACTGTGTGCTTTCAGATGTTAATCTGTATATAATGCAAATAACAATGTGAAGGAAATCGGTCAAGAACATCTCGAGATTCTTGGTAACTGATATATGTACACTCCTGGAAATGGAAAAAAGAACACATTGACACCGGTGTGTCAGACCCACCATACTTGCTCCGGACACTGCGAGAGGGCTGTACAAGCAATGATCACACGCACGGCACAGCGGACACACCAGGAACCGCGGTGTTGGCCGTCGAATGGCGCTAGCTGCGCAGCATTTGTGCACCGCCGCCGTCAGTGTCAGCCAGTTTGCCGTGGCATACGGAGCTCCATCGCAGTCTTTAACACTGGTAGCATGCCGCGACAGCGTGTACGTGAACCGTATGTGCAGTTGACGGACTTTGAGCGAGGGCGTATAGTGGGCATGCGGGAGGCCGGGTGGACGTACCGCCGAATTGCTCAACACGTGGGGCGTGAGGTCTCCACAGTACATCGATGTTGTCGCCAGTGGTCGGCGGAAGGTGCACGTGCCCGTCGACCTGGGACCGGACCGCAGCGACGCACGGATGCACGCCAAGACCGTAGGATCCTATGCAGTGCCGTAGGGGACCGCCCCGCCACTTCCCAGCAAATTAGGGACACTGTTGCTCCTGGGGTATCGGCGAGGACCATTCGCAACCGTCTCCATGAAGCTGGGCTACGGTCCCGCACACCGTTAGGCCGTCTTCCGCTCACGCCCCAACATCGTGCAGCCCGCCTCCAGTGGTGTCGCGACAGGCGTGAATGGAGGGAAGAATGGAGACGTGTCGTCTTCAGCGATGAGAGTCGCTTCTGCCTTGGTGCCAATGATGGTCGTATGCGTGTTTGGCGCCGTGCAGGTGAGCGCCACAATCAGGACTGCATACGACTGAGGCACACATTGCCAACACCCGGCATCATGGTGTGGGGAGCGATCTCCTACACTGGCCGTACACCTCTGGTGACCGTCGAGGGGACACTGAATAGTGCACGGTACATCCAAACCGTGATCGAATCCATCGTTCTACCATTCCTAGACCGGCAAGGGAACTTGCTGTTCCAACAGGACAGTGCACGTCCGCATGTATCCCGTGCCACCCAACGTGCTCTAGAAGGTATAAGTCAACTACCCTGGCCAGCAAGATCTCCGGATCTGTCCCCCATTGAGCATGTTTGGGACTGGATGAAGCGTCGTCTCACGCGGTGTGCACGTCCAGCACGAACGCTGGTCCAACTGAGGCGCCAGGTGGAAATGGCATGGCAAGCCGTTCCACAGGACTACATCCAGCATCTCTACGATCGTCTCCATGGGAGAATAGCAGCCTGCACTGCTGCGAAAGGTGGATATACACTGTACTAGTGCCGACATTGTGCATGCTCTGTTGCCTGTGTCTATGTGCCTGTGGTTCTGTCAGTGTGATCATGTGATGTATCTGACCCCAGGAATGGGTCAATAAAGTTTCCCCTTCCTGGGACAATGAATTCACGGTGTTCTTATTTCAGTTTCCAGGAGTGTATATAGTCAATGTGTATCCCAATTTTTATAAGGATATCGTGCAATAATTTGAAGTAAATCTGTCATTCTTCTCGAGGTTTTTGGTAACACCGTGACACGATTTATCTTTATATAGTAATATAGTAGTAGAGATGAAACACTTTAACTGATAAGAATTAATTGTATCTCGTAAATCGACCCACGTATTGCTTGTTAAAACTGGATTATTTTGGAAATCTGCCTTATGCGAACACAATTAGTTTATTTTTATATTTCCCCAGACATATTTCGACACCAATGTGTCATCTTCTGTGGGTTAAATTTTTATTTTCTGTGAAGTACAATATTACATTTGTAATAACTACTGTAGGCGTAGAAAATACAATATTTGCAATTTGCTTCGTTTTGTTTGGACATTCACGTTAAAATTACATCGCTAATTGAACTGTATTATTAAACATCGCTTTCAGTGCTCGTTTATAGTTTATGTACATTTCTGTACTTACATTTTCCGTCCTGTTTCGTGTCCCTGGTTGGTGTCTCAATCAGCTACTATTTAGTGCTTTGTTTTCACTCACTTCTTCATAAATTTCCTTCACCTCACATGCACTTACATCAAATGAGGTGAGATGTGTCATGTTATTGTCGTTGCTCACTTGTTTGTTATGTCATACATTCACCGCTGCGCAGAAGGCGCTCATGTTTGTTGACGTACAAATCTCACGACATCTGCTGTAGGGGTGACTGTGGGTGCACTCTACTTTAGAAAGCTATTGACACATTGGAAAAAAGAGCGAACGTATCGCATGGTTTATGAGTCATAAGAACAAACGTGTTACTTATCAATTACGGTTCTTACTGGGTAGTATGCTGTAGTAAATAACGTACAAAACCTTAAGTCCCGGTACCATAAGTCCGGTAGCAGTAGACGGTGTTTCCCTAATGGTAGAAAATCCTTTCCCTCCTTGTGAAAACGTCGGTATCGCTGTGTCTTTCGCTATTACTTTTCAGTCCGACCGGTATCACAATCTTTTCTTATTATTGTGCCATTACAGCGTCATGACATCGGCAGTCTCGTTCAGTATGTCTACAGTATATCCAGTCTTTTGCAGTTACTTCGTTTGTCACCTTTTTGTTCGTCAGTTTAAAGTTTTCAACTAAATATTGTTGATATTCGTTACAAATTTTGTTCGTTTGATGGTCTTTAAAATCATTTCTATTGGATAAGTCACTGAGGTGTCATAGTGGATTGACACTACATCTTCCGCTCGTGGGAACAGACGGGTTTTCCCTTCTCTCTCGTCCTTGACAGTTCTCACAATCAGTTCTGCTATTTCCCAATACTTTAGACGGACAATAAGGGTTTTATCCGTAGTGTTAACAGGAAACACCTCCCGGACGAGACGTCTCAGGCCATTAGATAGAAAGCCAATACGGGCTCGTCTGAGGAACAGTGCGTTACTGAAGAGCGAACAGCGCTTGCGCTGGGGCAACTGATTTTCCCGGAAGAACGCTGCAGCTTCTTTACGGGGGTACTAAAAAGCAGTTGCTGATCTAGCAGTGCTGCGTAATATGCGGTGATATACGTAAATTCTATTCATATATGCTTCTCGGATTGTTTATGTTAGTTATTAAGTTTTGTATCTCATATCGTGTTAAAAGCATTTAGTGAAAAGAAACAGTCACCAGACGTGTCTGAGCTCTGCGTCTTCATCGGTTTGAAAGGCATTCTGCGGATGAGTCTGTAGAAGTTTGTGCAAGAGCCTCCAGATGCTTCTTGTGATGTCGCCATGTAGAGACAGTGGCAGCTATCGACTCTGTTGCCTCGCACTTTAGTTCGTAGACACACCGAAATGATCACCTGTGCAAGCTATGGTGCTGTGTTCAACAGAGTGCGGCCCGGGGCAGCGAAATTAGAAATTCTAAATATAACTGACTTTCAGTGCGGAAACGACTGTTGTTCATTCCCCTGCTTATCGATGACGTAGCGTGTATGATGCTACAAATAGAATGAATAGCTCGCTAAGAGGCGTATTTGCAACCATTATGTCCACGCCAAGCTTGTAAATTAAAGATGTGCAAAGTTGGTCATCTTTGGGAACCAGTGAAAGAACGCTTAATTTTCACTCGTTCATCGTTACCTTTCTGCTGTAATTGTGCATGGGCTTAAATAGTCGGAGTGGAAGACAGAAAGTCCTTTAACGTATAACAACCGAGCGAGGTGGTTAGCACACTGGACTCGCATTCGGGAGGACGACGGTTCAATCCCGTCTCCAGCCATCCTGATTGAGATTTTCCGTGATTTCCCTAAATCGCTTCAGGCAAATGCCGGGATGGTTCCTTTGAAAGGGCACGGCCGATTTCCTTCCCAATCCTTCCCTAACCCGAGCATGAGCTCCGACTCTAATGACCTCGTTGTCTACGGGACGTTAAACACTAACCACCACCACATTTAACATATAACAGGAGCATACAAAGATTATGAGGGGACGTGGTGAGGGACAGCATTTATTATTTTCGCGGTGCACGGCGGAATAGCTTGAAATTTTACGACGAATGTTTCAGGACGCATTTGCTATTGATCAGCATTCATTCGATCATTCGATGTTCAGACGTAATTCAAGCTGATACAGAACTAATACATCTGTCCGTGCGTTTGTGCACAATGTAGGTTCAGTTTTCTCTCTCTCTCTCTCTCTCTCTCTCTCTCTCTCTCTCTCTCTCTCTCTCTCTCTCTCTCTCTTTTTGTCGGGACGAAGGTGAGGTAGAGGGTGGGCAGTTCGTCAGCTTCGACGCACCAATGCACTCTTACATATAAGTCCATTCCCTATAACAACCACTTTTCAGAATGGTTAATAACAGTGACAGCAAAATTATTTGAAATTAAAGTTCGCATAATGCTTCGAATCAAAACTCTTCTCTCGTGATACCTTACTCCAGTCCAGTAAAAAAATGGGGGGGGGGGGGGGGTAAAAAGTTCTATTATTTCAAACTGAAATATTTGGATAACTATCTTAGATAAGTCAAACTGAAATTTTGGATCTTCAAATTGGAAATGTTAGTAACTTGAGCAAACGAAACTGAGATTGGAATTAACTCCACGTGCCGTCCTGTGTGGCCGAGCGGTTCTAGGCGCTTCAGTCTGGAACCGCGCGACCGCTACGGTCGCAGGTTCGAATCCTGCCTCGGACATGTATCTGTGTGATGTCCTTAATTAGATTTAAGTAGTTCTAAGTTCTAGGAGACTGATGACCTCAGATGTTAAGTCCCATTGTGCTTAGAGCCATTTGAGACATTTGACTCCAGGTAGTCAGTCAGACTATCCCTTAAGAGGATTACCAGCTGAAAAGAACATATGTTACAGGGAAGCCTTTTGATGAATTCATAAATTCGATTTAAATTTCTATTTTTAACAACCTGTAGAACATACACGTACAAGCTTAATCATTGCCATTGACAAACATTATTTGTGGAAGCGTAAGTGGGAATTGTAGGGGGACTTCGTTTTCAGAAACACGGATTAGCATGTCGAGAAGCAAGATCCACAGAATCGGTACTTAATGTTTCACTTTAATATGTAATTACAACTATTTTAGTTTTAGTTTAATATATAATTATAAGGAAATTTATGAATTACTGATTGAGGACGCTAAACGTCGTACGCAAAGAACTGGCAGTCAAAATTTCGATAACCGGTTTAAATTGTTCACGAACAGACGAACGCAGTGATCAAAAGGAAGCACAATTTGTTCTAGAGAAAGAGCGGTGAAAATGGAACGAGGAAACACTCGAAAAAGAACGAGATCGAGGCGGGAAGGCGACCGCCATGAAGGGGACGGTGAATGATTGGTCCTTTTTGAAGTCTTTCCTGTTTCCTTTCCTTCATTTATTGAAAGGTTTGTGTTGTGCAGCAAACGACCCACCTCTCTTGTAAATTCAATGAGAAGACGTGGTACAGTATAAAGAACCCTTTGCCACGCGCTTTATAGTAAGTCGAGTGCAGTTGTTGGAAACTTGTTTCTCGATATTTTTCCTAGGTACGCTACTCAGAATGGCGTAGCAATACGTATCTACTCGTTTGTGGCTGTGGACTCTGTCGCAGTATCAAGCGACAGATGCTGCTGTCCAAAGTTGGCGCCTCTGGCGAGGCGAGGTGGACATGTGTCGTCGTAGAAGGGGCGTCCCCAGGCCGGAAGTCTGCGCAGGAATGCGCGCGCCCAGGAATTCGCCTCCTCCCACGCCGCAGGCCAGATAGCGCGCCGGACAACAACACGTCCCCTGTTGTCGCGCCGACACAACTTGCTACAGCACAGCGGCCGCTTTGTCTCTGCAGGCACTTGGGGCGTGGAGGAATCTGGAGCAGGGCTGGCGCCACGAGTAGACAGTTGATGGGCACCGTAGCGCTCATTGTTAGACCTCAGTAGCACTGTAGTGGACAGAGCAGAGGCGGGGAACATGAAAGTGTCTCGGAGTGGCAGCAAAAGTTCTCCTTTAGGTCACTTCACTTTTGTTCAGGGTGGGGGGTGTATCAAGCCAATGATTCTATGCGGCCCGCCACGACTGGATTGCCTGTGCGAACTCCATTCCAGAGTAGCACTTGCACCCAACATCCTCAATTATTTGTTGGATGTTTTCCAATCACTTTCTTACATTACACACCCCTTTACACACTAACGCTTCCTCAAGTACCATGGAAATTATACCCTGGTCTCTTCCTGTCGTTTTAGCTTCCCAAGGTGTTTCCCACACATTTCTCACCTCATTCGTCCTCATTTCTTGCCGTATCGCTGAAAGGTACAAAGAAAACTTGGTGGTGAATTAATTTACCCTGGATATGTGGGCGAAACCGCATATTTAAATCTGGAGGTACGCGTAAAACATAATCCGAAATAGTGCTAACCGCATTCTCTGATAATTATTGCGAGGGGTTAGTTCATGAGCCCACGTGAACAGTAAACGGTTGTGAAAACACACTTGACCTCTTAGCAACAAATAATCCTGAGCTAATAGAAATTATCAAAACGGATACAGGGATTAGTGAACACAGGGTTGTCGTGGCGAGATTGAATATTGAACCCTGAAATGCTTCAAAAATAAGCGAAAAATATTCCTATTCAAAAAAGCAGATAAAAATTTACTTGACGCCTTCCTGAGAGAGAATCTGCACTCCTTCCAAATTAAAAGTGTAAGTGTAGACCAGACGTGGCACGCCCGGGTTCCCGGGTTCGATTCCCGGCGGCGTCAGGGATTTTCTCTGCCTCGTGATGACTGGGTGTTGTGTGCTGTCCTTAGGTTAGATAGGTTTAAGTAGTTCTAAGTTCTAGGGGACTGATGACCATAGATGTTAAGTCCCATAGTGCTCAGAGCCATTTGAACCATTTGAGCCAGACGTGGCTTGAATTCGAAGAAATAGTGTCGACAGCAACTGAGAGATTTATATCAAATAAATTAACAAACAACGGAGCTTGATAACCGTTGGCACACAAAATGGTTCAGAACAGTGTTGCAGAATCAACAAAAAAAAACCTGCCAAAATTAAATGAACGCAAAATATCCCAGATTGGCGATCTTTTACAGAAGTTCAGAATGTAGCGCGGACATCAATGAGAGATACTAATAGTAGTTTCCACAGCGAAACTTTGCATTTCCTGCCAAGTGCCGAGACAAAGATATCCTGGTGGTATGTAAAGTATGCTATCGGCAAGACACAATCAATACCTTCTCTGCGCAACAACAATGGAAACTCTATCGACGACAGTGCTACCAAAGTAGGCTTACTAAACACAGCCTTCGGAAATTCTTTCACCAAAGAAGACAAAGTAAAAATTCCAGGACTCGAATAAAGTACAGTGCCATCATGAGTAACGAAGAAGTAGATATCCTAGGAGTAGTGAAGCAACTTAAATCACGTAATAAAAGCAAGTCTTCTGGTCCAGACTGTACACCAATTAGGTTCCTTTCAGAGTATGATGATGCATTAGCTCCATACTTAACTACCATATACAACCGTTCGCTCGACGAAAGATCGGTACCCAAAGAGTGGAAAGTTGCACAGGTCACAGCAATATTCAAGAAAGATAGTAGGAGTATTCCACTTCATTACAGGCCCAGATCATTAACGTCGATATGCAGCAGGATTTTGGAACATATGAACATATGTTCGAACATTAAGAATTACCTGGAAGAAAACTGTCTGTTGACACACAGTCGACACGGGTTTCGAAAACGACATTCTTGTGAAACACAACTAGATTTTTACACACATGTAAGTATTAAGTGCTGTTGACAAATTTCAGATTATGTAAACAATGCACTCCCCAATTTCCCAAAGTTGAATTCCAGTTGTCGGATTATTCTTCAACTACACACACTGAAGAGTTAAAAACAGGTACACCTGCCCAATATCGTGTAGTGCTCCCGCGAGCACGCAGAGGTGCCGCCATACGACGTGGCATGAACCCGAGTAATGGCTGAAGTAGTGCTGGAGGGAATGGACACCATGAATACGGCAGGACTGTCCATAACACTGTATGAGTACGAGGGGGTGGAGATCTCTCCTGAACATCAGGTTGCAAGGCATCCCAGATAAGCTTAATAATCGTATCGGGGAGGGGGGAAGGGGTTGCACAGGTTGGTGGCCAGCGGAAGTATCTAATCTAGAATTCGCGGAAGTATCTAAAATAGGAATAAGCGGAAGTGTCTAAAATCAGAATAGCGTACCTGGAGCCACTCTAAAGCAATTGTGGACGTGTGGGGAGTCGCATTGTCCTGATGGAATTGCCCAAGTCCGTCGCAGTGCACAATGGACGTGAATGGATTCAGGTGATCGCACTGGGATGCTTAAGTACGTATCACCTGTCGGAATCGTATCTAGACGTATCAGGTGGTCCATATCACTCCAACTGCACACGCCCCACACCATTACAGAGCCTCCAACAGCTTGAACAGTCCCCTGCTGACACGCGATGTCCATAACCGTACTCGTCCATCCGCTCGATACAAATTGAAGCGAGATTCGTCCGACCAGGCAACATGTTTCCAGTCATCAACAGTCCAATGACTGAGTTGACGGGCCCAGGCGATGCGTAAAACTTTGTGTTGCGCAGTCATCAACGGTACAAGAATGGTCCTTCGTCTGCGAAAGCCCATATCGATGATGTTTCGTTTAATGGTTCGCACTCTGACACTCGCTGATGTGCCAGAATTGTAATCTGCAGCAATTTGCGGAAGGGATGCAGTTGTGTCAGGTTGATCGATTCTCTTCAGTCGTCGTTGGCTTCGTTCTTGCAGGATCTTTTTCCGGCAGCATGTTTTACCGAATTCCTGATATTCTGAGTATACTCGTGAAATGCTTGCACGGGAAAATCCCCACTTCATCGCTACCTCGGAGATAATGTGTCCCATCGCTCGTGCGCCGACTATAACACCACGTTCAAACTCAATTAAATCTTGATAACCTGCCATCGTAGCAGCAGTAACCGATCTAACAACTGCGCCAGACACTTGGTGTCTTAGATAGGCGTTGCCGTATTCTGCCTGTTTACATATATGTATACTTGAATACGCATTCCTATACCAGTTTCTTTGGCGCTTCAGTGTATATATAAACGACTTACCAGACAATCTAAGCAACCGTCATAGGTTGTTTTTTTCAGATGACGCTTTTATTGTCTAGTGAAGTCATCAGAAGATCAAAACAAATTGCAAAACGATTTAGATATCTACACGGTGATAAAAATGAAAATTGACCCTAAATAAAGAAAAACGCGAGGTTATTCACATGAGTGCAGTGCTAAAAGGAATCCGTTAAACTTCGGTTACACGATAAATCAGTCAAATCTAAAGGCCACATAGAAAAAGTTGTGGAGATGGCTGGCCAGAGAATGCGTTTTATTGGCAGAACAATTACAAAATGCAAGAGATCTAATAAACAGACTGCCTACACTGCGCTTTTCCGTCTTCTTTCGGACCACTGTTGCGCGTTGTGGGATCCTTATCAGATAGGATTAACGGAGTACATCGAGGAAGTTCAAAGAAGGGCAGCACGTTTTGTATTATCACGGAATTGGGGAGAGGGTTGCGCTGAATTTATACGTTATTTGGGGTGGACGTCGTTAAAACAAAGGCATTTTTCGTTGCGCTTCCCACGCAATTTCAATCACCGACTTTCTCCTCCGAATGTGTTTTTTGTTGATGCCGACCTACATAGGAAGAAACGGTCATCATCAGGGAAATCAGAGCTCGCACGGGAAGATGTGTGTGTCGCTTATTCTCGCGTTTTTCTCGAGATTAGAATAATAGAGCATTATTCTGAGGGCGGTTCGATTGAACCCTTTGCGACGCACGTAGTGTGGTTTGCAGAGTGTGCATGTAGATGTTGACCTAATTTTCAACATCCTTTCTACCACCAGATCTGAAACGCTTCTATTCTCTTCGTTTCTGGTTTTCCACAGTCCATGCTGCATTTCTATACAATACTGTTTCCAATGTGTATTCTTAGAATTTTCTTTTCCGACATTTAATAGTAGTAGAATCCTGTGGTTAGGAATGCTGACGAATCGACGAGTATGGGACAACAGCAACGCCACAGTTCTCGCGGACTCTTCATACCCGCGGAACTCAGCGGGAATGAAAGATACCCGTCAGCACTGATATAATAACGGCGCCTTGATTTGTGAAGTATGCAACGTGGACGGTAGAATCGTCTGATCTCTAGTAGCTAGCGTGACTCGACTCCTGCTGGCCTCAGCTGGCGGTCCTTTTATGAACTTGCATCTTCCGCTGAGCTGTTGGCGGCGCAGGTGTATGTTGTCCCAATCATTCCATCACCTTCATATTCTTAGATGTGCAAGTCGCCGAAGTGCCGTCAAATTGATAGACTTGGACTAAGCGGCCGAACAACCCTAACTGTCAATAGTGCCGTAAGATCATTTTTTCATTATTGTGTCTTGGTTCTTCTACATATCTTATTGCGCCAGTTTTTCCTTATAGCTTACGCCTATTTTCGTGAGACTTTCGAACATCTCACTCCCTTTTACAATGTCGGAACGCATTTTCTAGTTCGACAAGTCCTGTCAACATCACCTTATGTTTCTTAAATTTTGGTTTATCAAGGGTAACGTCAGAACTGCTTCCCTGGAGCTTTTACCTTTCCTAAAGCCAAATTGATCGTCACCTACGAGATTCTCAGATCCATTTTCCATTCAGTGCATTTACACAAATGCATTTACACAAATGTATTTACAGTGAGTGGATTTCATCTCCGATGTTCTACAGAACCATTGACACCTGTCATGGGCGTTACTCTGGACGCTATAGGTTTACCAGCTACTGCTTCCTGCAGGTGAAAGGAGGGAACACTAAGTTTTGATATATCGAGAACGACGAGCTCGTTAGAGACGCAGTACAAGATCGAATTGGGGAAGGATAAGTCTCGATATGATGCCCGCTTTGTAAAATGAGCTCTTCCTCTCCCTTTCCCTCTTTGGGGAGTGCGGAGTTCAAGCCTCTTGTCGCATATTTGTAGTTACAAAATGGTTCAAATGGCTCTGAGCACTATGGGACTTAACAGCTGAGGTCATCAGTTCCCTAGAACTTAGAACTACTTAAACCTAACTAACCTAAGGACATCACACACATCCATGCCCGAGGCAGGATTCGAACCTGCGACCGTAGCAGTCGCGCGGTTCCGCTTGGCCACCGCGGCCGGCTTGTAGTTACAGCTGACCAGAAAAGCGCGTGTAAAATCCAGCAATTTATTATTTGAGAGCTTTTGAGTTAATCAGTTTAAAGGGTTACAAAACGTGTGACTTTTTTTTCTCTCGAGAGCCGCGTGAGGTGACGCTGTGATTAAGAGATCGGACTCCGGTTCGGTAGGACCACGATTCAATTCCTTCCTCCCTGATCATCACGTCTCGACGCGTCCTTTTATCCTAATTGTCCTTTTTTTCTCTTATTTCCTGGTAGGTGACACAAAATTTGTTTTTCAGGACAGGTTTGTGGACTACCACTTACTACTCAAATTTTTGTTTCGTTCCCGTTGCGCTGTACTGATAAAGCGTGTCTCCACAAAGCCTTCACATTTCATTCTCCCCCCTGCGGGTTCGGGGGTACGAATAGGCCCGCGGTATTCCTGCCTGTCGTAAGAGGCGACTAAAAGGAGTCTTCAAAGTTTCGGCCTTATGTGATGGTCCCCACTTGGGTTTGACCTGCCATTTTCAAAATTTCCGTTGTTAGTGCGTGCCATTTGGGGAAGGACGCCTTACGTGGTGTTTTTCTATTGGTCCATCGTGCACCTCCATATTGCATGCTATCTATTGTCGTGTGGAGGGATTTACACCCCATGTCTTCTGGGTTGCCTCCTCGTCTTGTGCGCAATCCCCTTCTTAGCGCCCACGGCAATTGTGGACCCTTTCAACACCTAAAATCCAGCACGGTAGCCAGTCCGTTGTGGTGGGGTCGTCATGTACCCTCTTGGTGGTAGCCCCCTGACCACGCAGGGATCACACTACAGATGCCAGAGCTGTTTCCTCCCCATGCATGCCAAGGAGTATGTGCCCATCTTGTCTGGGGCACGGGGACTCCGGGCAATGGGATATCGGCCAGGTACCCGTTGCTTTGGCTGGGTGGCGCCCTTGGGGAGAGCCCTCGTTCGGAGTAGGTGGCATCTGGGCGGATGTGGCGCAATGAAGCGCAATAAATCTCAGCAAGCTGGTGGCCGCACTGCCACCAGCGTCTCTAAGCGAGGTAAAATTGAATTCGATGCTGCACAATATGATCCTCAGTCGTTCCCCTCGTTGGCTGCGCCATGGGAGGGACGCAGATCTTTTGCCAAGCAGGAGCCTTATGTACCACAATACCTTGTCTGCAGCAGAAGTGATGGTGACTCCTTTCTTTCGACAAAGCCTATGTTTTTTGTGGAACACCTGGAGGATAAGTTTGGGGAAGTGGCGGGTTTGTCTAAAATGAGGAATGGGTCCATCCTCCTCAAGACGGCCTCCCCAGCCCAGTCACGGGCGTTGCTCTTGTGTGATAAGCTGGGAGATGTCCCTGTTACCGTCACTCCCCACAGTAGCTTAAATATGGTCCAGGGGATTATTTACCATCGCGACCTCTTGTTACAGTCCGATGACGAGCTGAGAGCTGACTTGGAACGACATGGTGTGCATTTTGTCCGTCGTGTGCACAGAGGACCCAAGACCAACAGGGTGGCCACCGGTGCCTTTATCTTGGCCTTCGAGGGTGCTGTATTGCCTGAGAAGGTCAAGGTAATGGTTTACCGTTGTGACGTCAAGCCATACGTCCCTCCCCCGATGCGGTGCTTCCAGTGCTGGAAGTTTGGGCATATGTCCTCCCGTTGCCCATCCAGTGCCACATGTCGAGATTGCGGACGCCCCTCCCATCCCGATTCTCCATGTGCGCCTCCGCCTGTCTGTGTCAACTGTGGGGAACACCACTCTCCATGCTCGCCGGACTGCCCCGTTCTTCATAAGGAGCGGAAGATTATGGAATTTAAGACCCTGGACCGGCTTACTTATCGCGAGGCAAAACTGAAATTTGAAAGGTTGCATCCTGTCCCTCTTCAAACTTCTTATGCTGCAGCTACGTTATCGTCGCCCTCGCGGGCGGCAGTTGTCGCCTCCTCTGTGCCGCCTTCAGTTGGCCCTCGGGGCCGTCCATCTCTGTCTGCCCCCCTTGTGTCTGGGGGCAAGCCTTCCTCTGTTGCCCCCTTAGCAGTTGGGGGCAAACCCCCTTCTGTCACTCCCCCCGCACATGCTTCAGGAGTGACATCTGCTCCAAAACCAGGGGGCTCGATCCCTCCCCCTCCCCCTCCCCCTTCTCTGCCGGCGTCGTCTCCGCCGGCGTCGTCTCTGCCGGCTCCTCTCTCGCGGAAGGGGTCCCTCGGGGCCCTCCCTTCTTCCGTTTCTTCTGCTACCCCGCCGGATGTCAGCCAGTGGCTGAAGGTTCATCCACCTGCTGGTCGTAGGGCTTCTGCGTCGTCGTCAGCCTCCGACGCTCCTTCAGAGAAACTCTCCCAGCCCTCTAAGCCAAAGGACAGACGCGAGAAGAAGGACCGGAACGTGTCCAAGAAGAAGGACGCTCCGGCAGTTTCAGTACCGCCTGCTGTCAATAGCTCTGGCTCTGGGGATGCGGTGGAGATCCTCGCCTCTGCCGCGGATCTCGCCCTCACGGAACCCTCGGGGACGTCTCCTATGGACACAGCTGACTCTCGCTCGGTGGCGGCCGTTGACTCTGCGGCGCCGTCTGCCTCTTAGTGGACTTAACGCCCTCCCAGTCCCTTCCTGCTTCCATTCTCCAGTGGAATTGCGGCGGTTATTTCCGCCACCTGCCTGAGCTCCGGATGCTTTTGAGTGTTTCCCCTGTTCTGTGCATTGCTCTTCAGGAAACTTGGTTTCCAGCAATGCGGACCCCTGCCCTTCGCGGTTATCGGGGATACTATAAGAACCGCGCTGACTGTCAACGAGCTTCAGGTGGAGTTTGCCTCTTTGTTCACCACTCTGTCTGTAGCTCACCAGTACCCCTTCTGACGCCTTTAGAGGCAGTCGCTGTCAGGATTGAGCTCTCGCCGGCTATTACTG